>NW_010107373.1:2689-2893 GCF_000699245.1 Pterocles gutturalis | reverse complement strand
ATTTGGTATCATCAGCAAACTTACTGAAGAAGCACTGAATCCCCTCACCCAGGTCATTGATAAAGATGTTAAACAGGACAGGCCCCAAAACCGATCCCTGGGGAACACCACTGGTGACCGGCCACCACCTGGACTTTACTCCATTCACCACGACTCTCTGGGCTCGGCCATCCAGCCAGTTTTTTATCCAGCAAAGGATGTTCC
>NW_010107373.1:0-2381 GCF_000699245.1 Pterocles gutturalis | reverse complement strand
GTTCCCCGGGTCCTCCTTACGGCCCTTCTTGTAGATGGGTGTCACTGACAAGTTTCCAGTCTTCTGGGACCTCCCTTGTTAGCCAGGACTGTTGATAAAGGATGGAGAGTGGCTTGGCAAGCTCCCCTGCCAGCTCCCTCAGTACTCTCAGGTGGATCTCATCTGGCCCCATAGACTTGTGTGCGTCCAGGTGGTGAAGCAGGTCATTAACTGGTTCCTCCTGGATTGAGGGAAGGTTATTCAGCTCTTTGTCACTGGAAAACTGCTGGAAAAACAGTTGCCAGGTTTCTACCAACAGCACATCACTGTTGACGGTGGAAACTTCGTTTGACATTGCTGTCGATGCTGGAAATTTGTTTTGGTGGCTTGCACCCTTTGACAATCCCATCAAGAAATCCCTTTTGCAGGCACCTGGCAGAAGCTCTGAACTTGTTCCCAGCAAAGATGCACAACAGAAACAAAAAGGAGGTTGGCATTTTGTGATAAAATCTTGACTGTCCCTCCTGGTACATAGGTCCAAGAGGTCCAAGCCAGCGTAAGGTCGCAGTTGGCCCTCTCCCAGCACCACATCCATATGGGTTTATCTTCCCACGCTTTGAATGCATGTTCTTGCTTTGCCTTTACTTGCTTTGACTAGTTGAAGGGAAGTGTGTACCTTGCCTTTCCTCCTTCTGCAGAAAAGCAAAACCTGCCTCAGAGAGCCCAGGTCCCCGGTGGGAAGAGAGAGGATGCTCACATTTGTGCTGACCAGGTCAGACACCTCCTCTGCAAACCTGATTTGACTGAGGCTTATCTGCGACTTTCAAGCACAGCAATGTCTGAGCTCATTTTCCAAGTTCCCTCACTAGTTTTATTAAGTTTCTTTTGCAGCTTGAAGATGGCCAACCTTTCTCACCAAGTCTCATTGTAGCAAAGCAAATATCTCCTGTCCGTGCAGAGGTGCTAAAACACAAACAAATATCCATTCCCATGTAGGATACTCTAAAGTCATATTCTGACTACAAGCAAAGCAGTCTTCTCCTTATGTCTAATAAAAAGCCAGCAGTGGACTGAATTAACTGTGTTTGCAAGGGAACCAGAGCATGAACTTCAAGACACAAGAGCAATGAGATGGCATATGAATTAACATAATTAAAAAATAGGGCAGGTGAACACTGCCAGTGAAACTTGGTAACTTCTCTAATCAGACAGACCCCAAATAAAAATACAATGAGATTTAAAAGTAAGAACATACATGTTGCATGAACCCTAAACAGACACACGGACAGAAGTTATTCAGAGGTTGAATAAACCTGTTCACATCAGTGAGAAATTCACGTGCGGTAGAAGAGTGCCTAAAGCATTTAAATTTTAACGTCACTGCACCTCCTCTTAGCTGGCCATGGTCTGATTCAGCAGCTGCTGAAGGAACTCATGCTCAGTTAGAAAATTTGCAAACGTGAAGACATGGAAAAAACAACACAGCAGAACGTAATTAATAATTTGGGTAGGCTAATCCCAACATTTAATATCCCAAGTAACACTACATCCTCTTCAAGGAATAACTTGGGGTGAGACTTGGGTCAACAAACTGTTTGCAGGAGACCTTTAGCACAACTGCACTGATAAATTTGCTGATAAAGACTTCTGTTGTTTCTCTGATTTAGTTCTGTTGATAATTTTATTTCTTCATTCACCTTTCCTACCTGCCTTTCCAGTTGAGCTGAGCCTGAGGGAACCCATATCTATCTATCTATCTATCTATCTATCTATCTATCTATCTATCTAAAAATAATTAAAAAACGTAAGTTATATCTACATAATGCATCTATTTTTTTTTTCCCCATGACACAGAGGATCACTGCAATCTGGACAGTGAAAGGTGCCCCTTTACAACTGCAGCTATCACAACATGCTCAGGGCCACTTCTGCAGCACACAGAGACCCTCCCTCCATCTGCTGAGCCCCTTCCTCACCAGGGGCTCCTTTGCAGTAATGCTACTTCAATTTATAAGATGCAGTGTATCTGAAAACATACAAGAGGACCAACTGCAATTGGTGGTTGGCCTGGGAAAAGAAGCTGCATAAATGGTGCATGCAAATACAATGTTGGAGAAAAGACATATTTTTGCACATCAGGAATAACGTGGTCATCACGTAGAAATACATGCAGATGTGACAAGCCAGATATGTTTCTCTTTTTAATAAGGATTTCTGATCTATTTGAAGGGAAGAGGGGCCGAAGAAAGCTGGCTAACATTCAATGATCACTCCTCCAGGCTCAGGGGCGATGCATCCCAGCAAAGAGGAAGGCAGGCAAAAATGCCAGGAGGCCTGCATGGATGAATAAGGACCTCCTGAGCAAACTCAAACAAAAAAAGGAAGCCTACAGAGGGTGGAAG
>NW_010107372.1:0-1681 GCF_000699245.1 Pterocles gutturalis | reverse complement strand
AGAGGGGAGATTTAGGTTGGATATTAGGATGAAATTTTTCATGCAGAGGGTTATGAGGCACTGGAACAGGCTGCCCAGAGAAGTTGCGGATGGCCCATCCCTGAAGACCAGGCTGGATGGGGCCCTGGGCAGTCTGCTTTAGTGGTTGGCAACCCTGCCCACAGCAGGGTGGTTGAAACTAGATGGTCTTTAGGGTCCTTTTCAACCCAGGCTATTCTATGATTCTATGTTTCTATGATTATTATATCCAAGCACCTCCCAGATCTTGTCAGCCAAACCTTCTAAGTGTAGCAGCACTCTGTCTCTCAGCATTGTGAAACATTTGCGGGTTTTTTGCTGGGTTATGCATCCACAGTGTCCGTCTAACTTTGGTGTACAAGAGCTATTAACTGCATAGAACAGGAAAGTTAAGATGTATGTCAAAATCATCCCTTCCCTTGGGCTGAGAATGTAACCCTGCTGTAGGGCCACTGTAGAAGGCTCTGAATGTGATGAGGACTTCGTAGCCCAGGCTCGCTCTCTTAGCTGATTTATGTCCTTCTGTCCGTCTTGTTGATCAGCGTTGCTAACTGAAGGCAAACCAGCAATGAATGGTGAAGAATTCTTATTTTAGGGGCAAGTTCCATTTTCTCACTTTCTCATACTGCATAGCACACCAAGTAGGACCTAGCCTTCATTTAATGTATATTGCTGCTTGTTGCTTTCAGCTCTTTCTATCCATTATTCCAGCCTGGGGTGAGGCTCCTGCCTGTGGCTGAGGGGCTCAGCTGTGCCCTGTGGTGGGGCTGCTGGAACCGGCTGGACCCGTCTGTGTCTGGCACAGGGCAGCCCCAGACCCTCTGCACAAGGGCACCCCTGCAGAGCCCCCACTGCTGCTGCTGCTGTCAGCACCTTGTCAGGTAAACCCAGTACAAATTAATTATTTCTTAAAAATCTGAGTCCTATTTTATCCTTCTGTGAGACAGAGAAGAGAGTAGCAGCATCTTCCTCCTGTCAGTCCATGCACAGCAGTTGTCAGAGGAGTAAGGGCACTGCTCCTCTGCGTCATGCTGCCAAAGGAAGGCCATGCCAGGGGGAGGGCGCTACCATGGCCTGTGTCCCTGCATGTTGGGGGAAGGAGGGAAGTATTTAGAGTAAGTGGAAGTGGAGTCATGGCTGCCAACAAGGCTTTTACTGTGTCTTACTCTGTTGCAGTAAAATGTTCATTTTGAGTCGTATAAATTGATGGCTTTGGTGATGTTAAGCTTGTTATGGTATTCTGTTAGTGGAGCTAGTAATTCCAGGCATCCATTAGTAATGCTAAGAATACTGCATCTCAAAAGTAATTCATTACAAAGTAACTAATAGAGTACTTAATAGAATTTGTATTTCTCCAAACATCTCCCAGCTTTTGAGTAGCAAGTGAGTGTTCAGCTTCTTGGAAGCTGCCCTTTCTCTGCACCTAGGTCAGAGAATCTGGTTTCTGGATTGGTGCAGGATAAGGTTACATGTTCTGCTTTAGGGACAAGTATTAAATCAACTCATTTTATATACATGTAACTGTGCATGTGTTTGTGTATATGCATGTATGTATATCTGCATATTTATGTGTACATTGGCATATTCCATTAACTGTTCGGTTTTACTTAGTGACTCATTTTTCTGATCCCTACAAATTACACAGAATCACAGAATCACAGAA
>NW_010107371.1:0-24049 GCF_000699245.1 Pterocles gutturalis | reverse complement strand
TGTCTGGAGAAACCGCAATCTGGCAGCCTTCCACTAGGAAAGACAGTAGGGGGGTGTCCTGTGCTTTCAACTGGAATTCTTGAAGTGGCAATTGGTACTTTTTACTGCAGTTCAAACAATCTCAGTGTTTTATGAAAATTACTAAAATTGTCAACATCCAAGCCTTTGTAAAGGATTTCTGCTACTTACACAGAGAGAAAATTTTCACCCCTTTCACTGAAGACTGCAGATCACTAACAGGTAACCAATTTTGGCTAGTGTTGTACCTTACACTAGCCTCCATTTGTATTGATTAAAAAATATGAAAATGCTTGTTTAGTTTTTACATCTATAAACTTCTGAGTCTGAGGTTCCATGCTTGACCGTATATTGACCTGTAACAGGGACTCAGGGTGATGGTATTTAGTATTTCTGTCTACATCTGAGGCAGTTCCCCAGGGTTCTCTCCATTGTCATTGAATGGCTAGTTGTTATCATTGGTAGAAGTCAGGATATGGGATATGATATATCTGAGCAAATATAAACATCTATTTTATGTTAAAATAACCTATGTTCTAGACTCATTTACTAGATCTCCACTAAATATAAATGAGATCCAGGATGAGGACCTTTAATGTAGATATGTGTAATGGGAATGCATAAAATATGGTGAGCTGAATCACTGAGGTAAACCAAGGATAAGCTTCTAAGATGACCAAGTTATTTCTGTGAGAACAGCCACGTGGTTTTTGTCTTACGTGTGTAGAAGAAACACACAAACGTCTTAGAATATGTGCAATATAAAATGCCCTATTGTGTTCAAGGTTCATGTAGTAAATTATTCAGAATGCTGCAAGGTGTACTATTTGCATTCATACCTTATTACATCAAAATTCCAGTTTCAGTTTCTGGGAAGGGTAATTTTTCTTTGTTACAGACAGTATAGTGGTGCTCTGGGTGTTGGTAAGAGGGCAGATAAGAGCAAAGACTCCATCGTTACGATCTTTAAATTTTGTTGTCTTTCAGTACCATAGGGAACTTTAGAGAAAGTCTGCTAGCCTTTGCTTGCTTATTTTTTTTTTAAGGTAAAGCATTACTCATTAAAGGTAAGTAAAATCAAACAGAATGAGAGAACTCATTTTAGTAAAGCCAATGTCCTCTTGTTTAATCACTAATACCTTGCCAAGAGTTTCTTCTGAAGTACAGCATCTCAGTTTTCAAATTAAAATCTGACCTCTAACCTAGCATTTGAGACACTAAATATACGAGTTTCTCTAGAGAGAAGCTGTCTGTTCAGTTAAAGTGCTGCTGCACCAGCAGTGACCTACCAGGAGAAGGAAAACTCCTTGGCAGATAGCCATGTTGCAAAGCTGCTTTTTATAGCATTTGAAAAACAGAAAGTTGTTGATCCTGGGAAATGGTTTCAATCTGCTGTTAAAAATGGTAAGAGCTGTCAGTGTGGCTCAAAGATTTCCTCGTCTCACATACAGAGCCCATATTATCTCCTGTCCATCCAAGTGAATGGTGGGAACGTAACCATCACTCATATTTCAGATAATCCACCTTGGTGAAAGATTCTAGTCCACTGATTTTTGAAATCATGAGAAGTATCTCCTGTGTGCATTGCACTGCTCCCTACATCAGAGGCTGGTTTCAAGGGTAATTTGTGGCCAGGGAAAGAAGAGGAATAAGCCCTTTAGATTCCCCAAATGTTTTAACTTTCATACCAGAATTTATGCAAAGTAATAATGCTCTTACAGGCAACAATCCCTGCGCCAAAAGTCCTGGTAAAATGCTAAATGTTGCAACATGCTGTTGAGAGTTTTGCATTTATTTGCTACATTCCAGCGGTGGTCGAATCAAAGCGACATTCACTGCCTATAAATCGTATTCACCATGGTACCTCCCCTGGCAGAGAGTTGGAGTTAGAGATCCAGAGAGTGTTAGGATGGCAAGGAAACACACAAAAAGAGCTTTTTTAAAGCATGCAAGGAGAAATGTCTGGTTTTTCTATTAGCCAGCTCATCTCTGGAGCCGCGGGGCCATCCCAGACCTACTCACACATGCTGCATATGGCAAGTACGAAATGAGGTTGATAATGTGTGGAGTCCCACATGCACGGGGCCTGTGTGAGCTTGACCTGGCCTCCAATTCAAAGTTTTGCAATTTGAGCTGAAAGGCTCAGTTTGTTTTTGAGGAACGGCTGTAAAAAGCAGCAGCCATGCAGATAGGCAGAGCTTTGCATTTCCAGTCTTTTTTCCTCTCGTGAATGATTTATAAGCAGTTTAACTGTTTGGGGTCCGTTATTACACCCACCTCAATTCTTTTGCAGGACGATCATAGTTTCAGGCTAGCAGTTTTCTCCCTTGACTTATTTTATCAGAACTGGACTGTTAATTAGAGCCAGGGTTTGTCTCCCTTTACTGTGAAATATAATTCCGTTATCAGTGCAACCACATTCTGCCCTAGGTGATTTCCACTTTGGCTTTAATCCTTTTTTTTTTTTTTTTTTTTTAAATCCCATGAAATAAAGAGTGTTTCCTTACTTGGGTAAGCTGGATAGCCCTTTGGTCTAAATAGAGTTCTTTCATTCTGAGATTTCTGATATGCTAAACCTCTGTGAAAGTTTGATAAAAGGTAACTTTGAGGCTTTTAATTAATTATGTACTAAAAGTTCACAGTAGTCTACTGGGAGGTGTTCCTAATAATCCATGCATGTAATATAGTGGGAACATTGTTTATAAATATAAATGAATTGGAAGGTTTGTAACCTTGGAACAAAAGAAGATGAGAAATCAAATCACAGCTGGCAACCTCACAATTAAATGTTCTAAGATTAAATGACCTACTTGAAAGCTGCAATTTTATCTTTGTTTTCCAGTAAGTAGAGGAAAAAAATAATCCTTGTAACAGCTCCTTTAAGCTCTCACTGAGAGTGAAGGGAGGAAATGTTGGGTTTAATATTTCATATCTCACACAAATGAAAAGACACACTCTTACAGTTCAGCCTGGCTGGAAAACACATAGCTCCTATCAGGCTGAAAGAGAGGGGAGAGAAGGGGAAAGAAAAAGAAGCTATCAGTAAACCAGGTACAGAGCGGCAGTGAAAGGAAACTGAAAGTCAGGGTAAGCAAAGGAAAAGGGGTCACAAAGCTGGAAAAGAAGGAAAAGAAAGGCTGTCTCGCTGTCTCTGGGTAAAGACTTACTAATATTAACAAAGCAAAATTAATCCAAAGGAATAAAGGAAAGACCAATCCACAGATCGAATTCACTTCTGTCATCGTAGCATTTGGTGGATTAAGAATCCTATTACCATTGGCCAGCACGGATTTACAAAAAGCCCCACCTTATCATCATCAGTCCTGCACCTAGTGTTCTTATGCTTAGCAGCAGCAGAACAGCCTTATGAGAAAGGCGCAGCATATCAGCTCTGTCAGGTCACTTAAAACCACTCGATTGCAGCTACTGCTTCAGCTCTAATCTCCTGGCATCATTAAAAGGAGCATCTGCAACCTGAAAATCACAGTTCTATCTGTTCTCATTAAGCTTAAAAAGCAGCACCTCAAGATTATCAAAGTCAGAGAAATTGGTTAGAAATCTCCTTTTTAGTTCCTTTCTCTCAATGTTTGACTGTTTCAATGGGAGGCTCAACATCTTCACAAGGTTATTGCAGTAATAAAGGACTATATATGGCACAAAGTACCTTGAGATCATTGCAGGGAGAAAATTTGACTGAGCAAACCACACTTTTCTCCCTGCTGCCCTTTGATGCGCAGAAGTAATCATTTACTGCTGCTCTGCACCAGCAGCAAATATTTGCAAGGCTGCTCTGAGCTAGCTCAGCCCAGATGGCCAAGGGGCAGTGCCACCCCTCCCAGGCACAGTCTGGTCCCTCCTCTCCTACCTGGTTTCCTGGAAAGACCCTCGCACAGATTTTTGTCTTTTGAAAAGGTGTTAAAAGTCAGCAAGATCCCTTTAGCCCTTTCTAGTCTTTGTGACAGCACTTAAAGCTTGAGAGCTCTGTGATTACTTTTAAACACTAATTTCCATAGAAAAAAATCTAGAAAACCCTCCTAAGTTTTTCAGACATAGAGAATAAAATACTCAGTATGCTGCCTCCTTCTCTTTTCACTGGCATGTTCAGCACAGATGATATGATTTCAAAAATCCTTCAGACAGCCAGATTCCCAGGAGCCATGTTGTAGTGTTTGCTCCTGCCATTGACCGACAGACCAGCAGAACTGGGAAAATGCTGTCCTGCTTTGCAAGAATTCCACGTGAAGAATGAAAAATAACTTGCAGCTAACACTTTGTATTTGTTTTCGGTATGTCAGATGGAAATGCCCATTTAGAAAATAGATCTTTTCATGTTTGATTTTTAAAGTAAAGCTCTGTTTAGGATCAGTCTCCTCATTTTCAAATGAGTTGCAATAAGATGCAGAGCACTAGAAGCACACAGTGGGCTGGAAACGGTGGGCACTGAGTTAATCTCCAACCCGTCGTGATTCCTTTCGCTGCTATGCCTGTTGCTCACGAGAGATTTTAAACAGGACGGGCATCACGGCTAATGCTTCAGGGGTATGCAGAAATATCTAGGAACAGTGGGCCTTGAAGGTCTTTATGTTTCTTTAACACCTGAATGTTATTTATTTATTTGATTATATTTTTTTAATAATGCAAATATTTGAAGAGAAGTGCCTTGTTTGAGATTTCTGCTTTGGAAATCCAGAAAAAAAATGTGTGGGGGCTGTTTCATAACTGTATTTTTAACCTTCACATAGGAAAAGTGAAAGGCAAATTTGCACTTCAAACTATAGCTGGAACCAAACCACCCACATGCAGAGATAATAAAACATCAAAAGGCTTGTGAAATATGCTGGCACATGTATGTATGTTTTAAAAGTGAAAAAAATCAAGAAAGCAGAAACACACAAATAAAGTCTGGCTGGAGTATTAGTTATAATAAGCAAAGCACATAATTTTGGTAGTCTTTTCCGTAAGCTGAAGCGATACGGTAAAAATGAACATTTTTTCGTAGTATTCAGACTGCCAAACATAAACATATCTTCTTGGGAATATTGAAAGCTGCAAAAGTTACCTAGCCTCATTAATTCTGTTTGGCCTGAAAAATGTTGTCTTGTGCTCTGGGCAATATATTGAGATACTAAAGTGAAAGATCTGAAAGTGCGTAATGACAACATTAGTACCATATTACTCGTGATCTCAAGGCTCAGCTCTGTTGTGCTGGTCACAGCAGAAGCTTATTGTTGACTTCTGCCAGGATGACGTGGCTGCAGGAGTGGCTCCACAGACACTCATTTTGACATTGCAGCATAAAAAAAATAAACCAAGCTTCTGCAGGGTGTGCTGGCAGAGAGGTTGCCTGGTGCAGAGATGCCAGACGGCTGGTGGAGATACCCTGTGCCACCTCATCTTCTTGGTCAACCATGAAGATTCCTGGAGGAGATGGGCCAGGACAGCTAAATATTTTGAAGTTTAGAGACCAAATGCTTCCCTTGGGAGAGCTCAGGGGAGATTGCTGCTGCTGCTCAAAAAAACCTCCACGTTTCATGCACTGATGCCACTTTTCTCTTCTGTGGAGTGGCAGTTTCCCTCTCTGTCTTTCCTGGTTTTCTCTGTGAGCTGGGCTGAAGCCCTGGGCATCCCAGGCTGTCAGAACCAGCACGGTGCCACTCTGCCCTCCCCTTGCACCCAGCAGTGCCGTCCCAGCACAGAGATTAGTATCCCAGGGATTACGCTTTTTGGTATATGGCCACTGCTGAAATGCATTGCTGAAAGTGGAAGCTTTGACCTGAGTTTCTTTTTTAACTTTCCATTTAATAGGGTTTTATTTTATTTTGCAGTGGGTAGAAATACAGGGTATTCAAATAAAGGCTGGGAGTCCTGGCAAAGTCCTGTACAGTGAGCTGTGCCCCGGCGCCTGCGCTCTCATTTCAGGGTAGAGCTGTTATCAGACATGAAACTGGAAATACCAGCCTTCGCTTGATGGGCTTTTCTTTGGTAGAGGAACAAAGGTACTGAACATCTGTAGCTGATATTCATTGCTATTTTTATATCAAAGCTTCTTTATCTACTTGACAAGTGATTCAGGGATTTTCTCTCTCTCCTAGGTGCCCGTGCAAGGTGTTTGTTGTAATCTCTCACATACCCTCATTACACTTTTTGCGCCACATTAATAAGAGATGAAGAAGTCAGGCTGCATTAGTTCTTGTATCTTAGCCAGCTTTTTTCATAATTCCTCCCCCAAAAAGTTAAATGCACTCTTTTCACTTGACTTTTTTTTTTTTTTTTCCTGTTTCCTACAGGCTTTTCTCCTCCACTCTGTGCTCACTGAATCTCTGCTCTGTCGTCTGAGCTCCCCAAAGCTTTTAACAAAATTATTAAGTACGTTACTATAAGCTTTCATATGTGTATGCATACATAAGCATTATTCTTAATATGTATAAATATACTTCTGCTTAGCTTTTAATCCTTTTCTTACTGTCACTTCTTCCTCCCTCCCCACCTTTTTGTGCAAGTGAGTTTGCTTTATCTGTCCCTGCAGATGATGTGAGCTGTGATGGTCTCTCATTAGTGCTTCTGCTAATATCTGCCCACCATAGTCACATCTGTTCTGCTTTCCTGCAAAGGCCAGCTCTGATGCTTCGTTTTGGCTCTGCTGTTAAAAATTATCTCAAACACGTATGACTTCAAACTCACATGAAACAGAGATAGGCAGAAGCTGTGATATTTGGATTTGGACTCAGGTTTTAAGTCCTACAGAGTTCAGGCTATCTTGGATCTGCCGAGTGTAACAATAAAGGTTGCAAGTAAAATAGGAATTTCTAATGATCAGGAAATTCAAAAGCATTTAGTTTGGCACCAGCTTCTTTTCTAAGAAACAACTTTATTTCCAATTGACTATTTACCAATCTTGGAGTTGCTGATCAACAAGCGTCAGCTTTTGTAGTGAGATGGGAAACACTGCTGAGACCTGTGTGACTCCTTTGAGAAATTTTAACAGTTCTTTTTCGGTCCCAAAGGAAAAAAATAAAAAAGAGTGATGGCATGTTTTTCTGTAATATGCAACTTTACTTCCAGATGTCTCTGACACGATTTCAGAAAACACATTACCAAAGGGGAACGCAGCACCCTTGCTGCAGCCCAGCAGGTTGGGCACGTCCCCTGCACCCTGGGGTCTCCTGCGGGAGGACGCCAGACCATGCGGGCGCAGAGGGAGTAGTGGTGGCCCTGCCTTGCCCGGATAAATGTCCTAAGAGGTCTCCGAAACACCTCAGGATTCATTGCTCTATCATGCCATGGATACTGGGGAGCTTTGGTAAGGTGTTGATGCAAAACATTATGGGAGGGCTACAGTAGCTGCTGGTCTCCTTGCATGCAGTACTGCTCTTTGAGTCACATTTTATAAACCCAAAAGCGACCGTAAGTAATGCTGCAGCCCCCACCATCTGTATGAAAAGGCTGTCATATAATAGAAAAATAATAACTTGTCTCCCTCCTCCAAAGATAATTCCATAATCTGCTGTCCCATAAGTGCCTGGCATGACAAAAGACAATGGGGGGAGGCTGCAAAGCAGCTCGTCCAAGCATGGGATCTGCAGGAGACCTGGAGGAAATGGAGGTGCTGCTCAGAGCAGGAACTGAATATCTTCTCATCTGCTGGTATTGGAAAGACCAGCCTGCAATTGAAAAAGGCACCTTGACAGCCATAAGCCTAAGTCAGTGCTTCCAATTTTCTGAAACAATTCTTCCAAAATGGAGGGTTTCTTTTTATGAGCTCTGTTATCAGTTCTTATGTGGGTATGTTCCCTGCTCTTTGTGAGCAGGAAACAGCGAGAATATAAACTGAACTGCTGTTTCTGAGCCCGTGCCCTTAGTGTATCAGGTTTTTACACCAGCTTTCTGCCTATTCACATTCAGATCTTTTTTTAATTTATTTTTTTTCTAGGATTCACGCTAAGAATTTTTCTCCTCTGTTGCTGATGCTTTGGCATTGCCTCCAGCCCGCTTCAGTGTCTGATGCAGCTTCGATCTGCAATATACCTCCTATCTCACTTCAGTTGCACTCTGTTTCTTTTTTAAAAGGCAAGTCACCATTCCTGGAAGGATTTTTCTTTTGTACGTATGCTTTAAACAAGGGACTTCTGCCCACATGCGCTGTGAAAGACAGTGAAAAGGTGACGAGGGACTTCTGCCCACATGCGCTGTGAAAGTGAAAAAGGTGACAGGGCTTGCAGCATGGTGGAAATTTTCTGCCCTTTTCAAGCCCTGCAGGAATGTGCTGCCTTGGAGGGATAGTGCCGGCTAATGCTAGAGTGTATGTTGGGTTAGATGGGTGTGCGTGTGTTCCTGTGTGTCCCTATGTAAAGAAATCAGCTAACCTTACTTTAGCAGCTGTCTAGGAAAAAATCCAGCTACAGCCAGTGAGCCTTAACTTCTATAAGGTCATTTTTACACAAAATAAGATGCAGGTAGGGGAACGGCAAGAATGCAGCTTGCTGCTTTGTGCCCTCACTGCCAGGAGGGGCCAGAAAGTGTGAGCAGGGAAGGGAGCTGATGATCAGAGAGCAATGGCTCCCACCTTGCCAGAGCCCTGTGCCACCCTGCCCTTCCTCCGCTCCTGCCCTGGTCAGAGGGCTCTGCTGCATGGAGATTCCAGCAGATCTTCTCCTTCTGGAAGGAAAGGCTCACCAGTCCTTGATCTCCCCAAGCACTATAACTCCAGAGTTTGGATTTTGTCTTTTTTTTTTTTTTTTTCATATGCAACTTTCAATTTTGTGCATCAGCTGGGAGAAAACTAGATAGGATTTTTCTGATCTTCCTGCTATGCTTATATATGTTGTCTACATTCTGACCTTAATTTCTAAACAGTCTGTGTAAACTGTACCTGCTTAACAGTTTTAGTAGTTGCTGTAAGATGTCTAAGCATGTAATCTCATGAAAGTCCCTGACACTTATCCATGTATACTGCTTCTAAAGACACTGCTGTTCTCTTTTCATGTATCATAAAACTGCATTTATACTAAAATAAAAAATTAAATTTTGTTCTGAACACCTTTGCAGGTGTTTAAAATGTTTTAAATACCAATTCAATAAATATTAAAAAGTGCCATTCCTGAACAGCATGTTCTGAAAATCATGAGCCACATGCAGGGATTTAAGGGGGGGAAGTGTGGTGTATCTGAGTGTGTGTAAAATTATATGAGAGAGATTTTGGGCAGCTTTTCCTTTTTACTGCATGGACCCACAAATACCTTGCTACCTGTTGGTTGTCTTCAACTGTTGCGCCTAGCAACTCTATGAGTGCAAGCTAGTGCTGTTGGGAGAAATTATAACAAGCTGGGGCACAGTTTAGACTCACAGGTGTAAGGGTGCCTTCAGAGGATGGAGAATTTTTGTTTCCCAGGACTTTCCTGGATGGTTTCTCAACTAGGGGCACTGTGTTAAGCAGTAAAGGCCCAATCTCCAGATAAGGCAGAGACCCACTCCCAGAGTTTGTGTTCCCTCTCTTTGTACAAAAGGAACAGAATATCCAAAACAATTGGTTTGAAGGATTTAGGATTAGTAGTACTGTGCTGAGGTTGCTAAGCCATTTCCTTCTCATGTAAATATAAACTCTGATGGGAAATGAAACATCTGTACTAATGACAGATCAGGAACTTAAGCTGTTACCTTGTTTGGTTCATGTCCTCCTTCTCCCACAGAGAAGGAAGGGCCATATCATGGATGTGAACGAAATAAATGTCAAGCAAAGGGAGAAAAATGAGTGAATGAATATTTGTGTATGTACAGAAGAAGAAATCTTGTGCAATTTTCTTATGGCATTTCTTTGCTCTTGAGATGAATTTTAAATAACAGGAAGTAATTCCTTCTTGGGCTTTCCATAAATGATGATTTATGTATTTTTGCCTCAAGTCAGTTCCTGCAATATATAGATGAATATGTATCAATATTTGTGCAGATACATCCACTATAGATGATTCATGGTTTATTTATTAAGAATGGATTCTTGGTGTAACCATTTTCTAAAAGCTGTCATGTCCCCCATTAATCTCCTGCTGCTTCATCCAGTTTTCCCCCACTTAACAAGCTGTTTTATTAAAAGTAAATATGTTTACAAACTTTCTGGGGATTTTTGTTAAATAGTTAAGAGATGGTAAGAGATGAATGTATTTTTATATAATTTCAATGTCAAGACATGGATGCAGTTCTGTAGACTAAGTCAGTTCTAAAGGAAGCACCAAGTCTGGCAAGAGGATTTTAACTTACAAATGAGTTGCAGGAACAAATCAGTCCCAGTAAGACACAGTTACACTGTCTTCTGGAATATACCAAGTCCCAAATGCAGACTTATTTAAAATCTGTACCCTTTCCTCCATTGGGGTGATTTATGGGAAAAAAAAGAGTGAATAAAATTTTGCTTTATGTGCAGTGTTTTCAATGAAGCATCCAATTAAGGCTGGAACTGGAAGAGTGTCTGACAGCCTCATACCTATTGTGGTAGGTATAAATATTTACATTAATGTATACCTCTGCTTACTCTTTTCCATCTTTATATTTGAATATTTGGGAGACACTCGGGTGCACAGAGCGGGGGTGGAACTAAGAAGTGTTGGAAGATGAATTCAGCAGTACTTTGCTCTTTGCTGTAAAATCCGTCTTAATGACTGGTGACTGAAGACTGGTCAGAGTTTGAGAGTTGCCTTTTGCCCTTCAGATGTGTGTCAGGCATCACAATTGGACTTTTGTAAATAGAATGCAACTGCATACAAAATGAAGTGTTTAACTGCCAGCAGCATCCGTACTGCATACCTAACAGCACAGGCTGGAAAGCCAAGAGAACTTTTTTTTTTTCCTCTTTGCAGGAGACATGAACAAAATTGGATAGGGAAGATGCAGACTACAAGATGTGAAGGCTGGATTGCTCCAGTAATATTTAACTGTGCTATGTAGCTTACAGCTTTATGATAGGGAAAACAAAAAAAGCCACCAACAACAAAAAAGGAAATTTAACAAAACCACCCTTTTATTGCAAAAAACAAGTGCATATTTTAAACTGTTAAATAGAACTGATCCCTGGAAATATTTTGGTTGCCTTCTGCTCTGCTTTTTACATTTCTTAGCTTGACATTTTACATTTGACAGTCATTACACAAATAGGTTGCACACGTTTATTAATTTTATCCTGTGAACACAGTGACAGTTGATAGAAGAACTTTCTGGTACTGACATGAAATTAGCTTGCTGAGCATCTAACTTCTTTTGGAGGCTGAATCAAGTAATCTAATTAATGCCACAGTCTTCAAGTAAGTACTAGCCATCAATACCACCCATTAGTGGGGGACAAAAAACCAGTTTTGTGTATTTCTTACAACACACTTAAACATTTTGCAGAGTAGTATGATACAAACAGCATAGCTGGTACTGGTTGCAATTGGTCAGTCCTGTGTCTCAGGCATCACAGTGATTCTCCTTATAAAAATAAATGCAAAGATAAACTGTGTATTTGTGTGAGAGCTCTGACATTGTATCACTGCCACTAGAATATGAATCTTGTTAGAAGAATGAGATGGGGACCTGACTTGAGTTCATTAATAGGACGATGGAAAAGCAATCCTGCTCATAACGTATTGCACCTGCTTGCCAGTGGCTGCTTGCCACTTCAATAAGTTTGTGCCGTTGGACATTTTGTAAGGAGATCTACTGTTACTCTTTCGTGGGACGTGCAACCAGTCATGGATCAAATAGTGTTTTAAAAGAACCTTGCAGGAATCAGTGAATATACTTTTAATGCTCTAAATATGAGAAGCCAAGTATTCAGCTTCACAGCTAAATATAAAGGAAGGATAATCAGTGTCTCCCATCTTTGGTATTGGTTTATATTTTTTGCCATCATTCTTGAAGTATGCTCATGTATCTTCTTGACTTCCTTTATACTTTAAGTACACACGTGATTTGCCATCATTCAACTTAAAGAAAGAAAACCACAAGCTGACTCATAAAAGAATAATAACATTCTAATGATTTCTCAAGGTCATAGCAATTTTCTCAAATTAATGCATAACGTAAACATACGAGGTTAAAAAAACCCTAAACTATTTGATTACAAGTGGCTGGACATTGTTCAAACTTAATCTTTTCCACTGAAACATACCCATGTGTTTATTTGGAATGTTTATTGATGTCTTCAAGATGCTTAGAAAAATTTTCGTTCACCAAAATCAAGTTTTCTATAAAGAATGTTTTTGTTTATTTGAAAATAAATATTGGGAAAGTTGATGAGATGCCTACACGCATATCCCAGAAAATGAAAAAGCAGTCTTTGAAAATATTCAGATGTTTCTTATATAAAGCTGTTTTTTGACCAGTTTGAGTTCTGTGTTTCTGTTTTCCTTCTCTTTTACAGGGATATTTATAGAAGATCTGCATAGTATGCTTCTGTATGCAGTTACAACTGGATAGTTAAGTAGCAACTTTAACATTCAATGTTTACTTCTGACTCTTGTGTGATACATAAAAGAGTCAGCTTCCCATTTTCATTAATTCTGATTACCCAATCATTTCCAACTGTTAATTAACCAGTGAGATCAAATAATTTCTGTAACACTATTTTAAGGCATTGATCAGCATAATTTTGAACTCAGAAGTCATACCCAGTTCTGCAGCAACCCCTCAGATGAATGCTGAAGTAATTGGCTCCCTCAGAGATAATCCCTCTAATCACATAAATCAATAACAACATCACAAGTCCCTGTCAACAAGAATAGAGCACAATCAGCCAAGTTACCTCTTTGCTAAACTGAGACAGTAAAATAAATACCATCATGCAGAAAGATCCTTCTGAAACATGTTTCTAGAAGGCAAAATCTGGGAACTTTTTGCCTCCCTTCAGGTCCTGAGAATCTTCATCTTCAGGAAAAAAATGAAGCCTCAGAAGTCGACCGATGTGCTTGTACTGGTGTTGTAGCTATTCCTTACTGCAGGGCAATCTCCTGAATAGCTCTGAGCAGACACGCTCTGCAGGGTGCTTAACTCATGTTACTTAACTTTAGAGAGAGATGGGATATACTTTGTCAGCCCAAGCAAAGGAGTACAGAACAGAAAGGTTACAGAGCAGTGCTGTGTGGTTCAGAAAGCTCCTGTGAGTCCCTGGGCACATGTACGCTGTGTGATAGAGGGTGACAGTAAATGCCCATGCTGGCAGGCGGGCTTGTGGCTTGGTGGGTGGACATACATGCCCAGATCTGGAAGAAATGTTCTTCTTTCTTTTACAGCGCTGTTCGCAAGCTGAAGGTCTCCTGCAATACTTCTGGGGCACGTGGTCCAAGCTGGGCAGTGAAATGGGAAGCAGCCCTCCTCCTTTGCTTGTCACCCTTCCCACCATGAGGGGCCACAGCTTCAGGCAGTATGGCACATGTGGGTCATGTGGGGCTCCCCTTGGCTCTCTTTTCCACCCTAGAGCTGTTTCCTCATACAACACATGAGCCTTAGATCCCTGAAGGCCTGTGAACTATTTTTTTTCCTAGTTTCACAACAAATAAATGAGAAAAATCAAACTCACGTCTAGAAACCATGACAACTATTCAGCTAGAGGCTGTAATATCATAATTTTTTTAGAGAATGACACATTAATAAAAACTGAAAACACTGGTAGAAATATAGCAAAGTAGTATTAAATTCTTCTGAACTTCCTCTTCTTTTGGGTCTTGCTAATGCGCATCTTAGTCCCTATGACTTATTACTCTGCCAGCAAAATAAATCAGGGTCATTCTGCCTCCTTCCCAGCTGTGCTGCTGGACCAGAGACAGGCTGCAGACAGCTCCTGGCCAGCCATGGGTGTGAGGGCCACAAGTCTGTGCTCTGCTCCTGGCTCCTGGGCTGCCTATCAGACAGTGTCTGAAGCAAGCGGGCTTGCAAACTGTTTTAGGAAGGAGTCATTGAAAGGAGCAGAGCATTCACTTTCAAAGGATGGTTTTTGTGACCTGGGAAGTTTCTCACTACCTCTGACAATCAGGTCATGAAGTTTTAGCTTCTTTTCTATAACAGTAACAGAGGAAGAGCTAAAATATACTATAAATTGAAGTAAAGAAAAGGTCTGCAGATTCTTTGTAGGACAGATATTGCTGTTGTGCATGGGGCAGAATGCACTGTACTTTCATTTTTCTCATTACACGAGCCCTCAGTGATGAACAGACATATCTCTTAAAAAGATTGCATTTGCTTTAGTAAAGGTGGCTGTAGCGATACCAGAAATATATACTGCAGCCTGTTGAAGAGACTCTTCATTGAAACTGGCAGCCACCTTGTTGACTGTAGGTAGGTCATTTTAAAGTATTTTTTTAAAAGCTAGAGGATAATTCTAAATTTCTATAGCACAAGCCAAGATAATTCCCTGAGTAGCCTAACCAAGAAAATTGCACAAGTTCTTGACACAGTACTATCAGATGTGATACACCTTTTGTCTGTGATCCCTTATACTAGAGAATTAAAGGAAGTGTAATGAATTCTGAGTGTGGGTATTGTCATCAGTACGCAGGATGTAAAAGAAAAAAAATATATGGAATATGTTCAGTTACACTCTCAGGAAATAGTAAAACCTCCCAGGTTTATGTTTGCCTATAAAGGTGCTGTACTCTAGCTGGCCATCATAATGATACAATACATTCTGTGTGATCAAGTTCTCCCGGTATTGCTGAGCAAATCCCTCTGAGTCTCTACTTTATAGATACAGTTGCGTTTATCTACCTAAAAGGTTGTTTGGAGACTTTGAGGTCTTTGTATGAAACTCATCGCTGTATAAAGCCAAAATATTATTATGCAATCTAAGAATAAAACCTAACTTCCAGCTCCCTGGGTATTACTAGCTGAGAGAACTTGACTCAGGTGAATGACATTGAGGTCAATTTAGCTGATAGAGCACACAAGCTACCACTTTGTGGTTTGAGAAGGATTTAAACCAGTGAAGTGGCAGCTTCTCCTCTTTCAGACAGTTTAACATGAAAGCTGAAGTAGCTCTACCTTTCAGGTAAGCCTGTGTATATAGTATTGTGTATTTTGAGTAACAACTGTTCACAGCTTTGGCAAATAAAAATAGGGTACCCCATATATTGTATGAAACATACTTCAGAATTTTTGTCTCAATAATTAGAAACAAATTACTTGATGAATACCATACTAGAATAAATAATAGTGCAACTGTATACTGTTGATAACTATTTACACACTGGATGTGCAGTCATCGCTGTCTGGTTTTGCATGACAAGCTTGAACAGAACTGTAACTCTCCTATTACACTGTCATGCCAAGAACTAAGGTTGGATTGTACAAGTGGTTTAGAATTATTATTATTTAAAATATCAATAGCAAGAATCAGTAGCAATTACGGATGTTAGAAAGAAAGTAAGTAGACACGATGCAAAGTAAAATATAATATAATTTGATTTTCCAGTTAGGGACTCCGATCTACTGCCTTCTATGAGTAGCACTTCTTGTGTCCTTGTATGCCCTGATCAGGTGTGATGCAGTCACGAGTGCTATTGTATATATAATACTATATTTATGGATGCAACACAGAGCTGAAATAAATATAGGAAGTTCATAGCTCAAATCTCTTCTGCTTTGTCGTACAGCAGGCTGCAGCTTTGGCAGACACTCTGCAGATGCTTGTTTATTCTTATGCACATTTCTGAAGAATTAGATTCACTAAGTATTAAAGACTTCTCCTTAAATAACACCTTGAATAGCCTCAGAGCTTCCCCTTGTCCTCTGTTCATTCACCCCAGCTCTTGGTGACTCCGTCCCTATAACAGCCATGTTTGTACCTCATGGAAATAAATGGTGCAACCACCCACCGTAAGGGGCTGGAGTGGCAGCTGCCTTTCTCACACTGTAGCAGCTACATGGATAGGAGTGCTCCCTGAAGGCCAGGATTTCTCAAAACACTACATGTGACAGTAAGCCTAGAGAGACAGCTACACACCCAGTTGGTAGATGGTGCTTGGCCCAAGAACTTGAACTTACACCATTGGCCACAGAATTCCCTCTGTGCTGAAACCAAGGACCTGAAGAGACTCTGCAGCACTAAAAGTTGCCTCTCTCATTTTTAAGAGCATCCAAAGTGTGTCCTAACAATGCTTCAATAACGACAAAACCCATAATAATTAACATCCCCCTGCACACACTTTGTCCCACACCAACTGTGACTTACAGAGCAGGAGAGGCGAGTGCAGTACTTCAGGGTAAAGGGAATTTTGCCTGCTTTTCTTGTTATGTGGACTCAAGAAATTAAAAAACAACCAAAACTGTTGGCCATCATTACATACTGCCTACATCTGCCCCTGTAAGTCCTTAAAGCAAAACACTGTTCTTTCTTGTTCTGTTCCAGGATAAATTCCCATGCATAAGACTGTCCTGGATGCAAAAAAAACAGAGGCATCTATTTTACAATACTTTAATATTTTTTAATTAAGGTGCCAGGAGCAGAAGAGTTTTTTTAACTTCAGAAGGAGACAGCCTTAGATGATAATTAAAAAAGTGCCAGTCCCACAGCGGGTCTTGTGTTTACTGCCTCCCCTGATTTACTGTGAGACAGAGAAGTTAAGGCAAGTTGCAGAGATTTATTTTTTTAAATCTGACTTATTTTTTTGGTTGATCACCTATAAACTGTCACTCCCCTGTTCTCCCACCTGATGCCTGTAGGAGAGAGAGGAACTTAGAGTTCAGCCGTTTCCATGGAGTGCTTTCTCCGTGCCCCCCACCCTGGTGCTTGCTGGTGGGTGCAGCTGCAGAGCCTCATCAGGGAGCACCTGGTGCTTGCAACGGTCTTGTGAGCACAGCTGCTTGCGGTGTGTGCAAGGATGGCAGGGTTTCCTCTCACTGAGGCACAGATCTTCAAATTTGATTGCGGATTTTAAGAAAGAACCTGGGGAAATTATAGCTGAAGTGGATGTATATGAATGAAGATAAACTGATGGATAAATCTGCATGTGGGCCAGCAGATGTTAGCAGGTTATTCCTCCTGCAGACTTGTCTTGTTCTGGCAATTGCTGTCCAAGTAGGACTATCTTTACCTAGATCTGAACACCCCATGTTTGCAATTCAGTTCTGTCAGTTTAAAATAAAAGTATAAAGAATGCAAAGTTTTAGCCCCCTTTAGGAGACTTGCGTTGCTTTGTTATTGCTCTTTTATCCCAGGACTGGAATTTCATTCTAACACAGGCAAGAGGCACTACACTGTGACTAAGAGGGGGAAGAAAAAAAAAAAGACTGGTGTGCGAACTTAGAATATTTCCAGTGCTCCATTTCCACTCCTCCCCCTAGCTTTATTCCTCTCAGAGATAGCTTTAAAAACCACTTATTAGTTTCAAGCTAAAATGTTTTGGATATGGGCAAGTATTATGGTTTTTCTGCTGTCCTTACACCAGTTGGATCCTGAATATTCCCTTAGAAACCCCATGGGTCAGATGCACTTAGGGGGAGCTCGCCACTTTTCTGTTATTTTACTCAATCCTAAATAAAATGAATCGGCTATTTACACGCTAACTTGAGGGGAGATGACTTAAATCTGAAGGGAATATGTACTGCAATATTTACCCAACTAGGATCATTCACCAAAACAGTTAGGGAATTGTTAGATGTAGTCTGAGTAAATACTAGTCTTATTGTTAGAAAGCTTGTTTACTTAGGCTTTCTCATACAAGTCTACTATTTGTACATGACTAAGACATGGCATCCTCAAAATTTAGTATAAAATTAGCTCTATGTTTTGAAAGAATAAATTAGAAACTATGGCACAGTATAATAAAAATACTCTTCATTTGCATGTGCTAATTAATTTCTACTTTATTCCATCAACATTTGGGAGTAGTGGCATTATTAGAAGGAATGCATTTGCTTATAGTCTGAAACTAAACACTGAACAAACTCTGAAGGTCACCCTTTTTCCTTTCAATTATCAAGGTTAATTATAAAATTAATTAGGTCAATTTGTACCTTTGATTAGGAAAATTTATCTTCTTTCAGCTTTGACACAGAATCTGGATCTGCAGTGAAAGATTTTGCTTTCTGTACTAAGCTCAGTAGTTTTGTGACATGCTGCTTAAAAATATTTCCAGGTTTTTGCTACTCAGATGATGTCAGATATTGAACTCAAAGTGGAGACTGTATTTGTTTTATCTTGTCATTATCTTTTTCTGGTTTAATTCAATAATGAAATCTGATTTTATAAAATAGTTTAACAATTTAACAGGAAACAGATTAAAAATTAATTGGTTTGTGTTCTTTTCAGGTACTGTCAGTTATAGTTACAGAACATCACCATCACTCATTGGTGGAATATTACCTTTATTTCTAGTTATATTTAATAGCATTGCTTTTTCCTGTAATGATCCTAAATTTTGTTCTTTGGCTCTTACAAATAAAATGAGGAATAGCTGAGGGCATTTATTTTGCTTAAATTTTCTGCTGCTGTCTGTCACATACTAAAAGCATTACTATGGCTCGATCCCAAATGACATTAAGGCCCCAACATCATAGATGTGTGCAGGATAAGCGCAGACATTCTCCTCAAGAACTTGCAGTCTAAACAAACATGGGTTAATTGGCAAATACAAAAAGGTCTCGAGAACAAATAATTATGTCATTTACTGGTGGGTAACAGAAATTTTAATTGATTTACCCTCTGACAAATCTCTGCCTGGATCAAGAATTTAATCTTAGTCTGAAATTCACCGCCTTAATGAGAAGAACATCTTATTTCAGCTGTAATATGACCCTTTCCTTATTAAACAGACTGAGAAAGCATTAGTAGTTAACTTCTGCAACCTTCTGCCTCCTAGCAATTAACAGAGGGCCTCATTCTGCAAGGTAGGGAAGGTATTCCGGGTGGCAGTGAACATTTCTCTTGCCTTTCACGGCCAAGGAGTTTGAGGTCTTGGTGATACTAAAAAAAAACCAATTCCAGTGTATTGTCTGCTTAGACATGAGAAACGAAAGTGCCAGGTCAAATAGGCAAGGATTGGTAGAAGTTTGCATCCAGATCATAAAAGATAGTTAAGCAGCTGGTCTCTACTTTGTGGGGTGTGAAGACATCCTGAAGTGACAGCTTCTAAAGGAAATTTCTAGTTGGTCTCTATTTACTCTGATGATCCCACTTGATTTCTCTGCTCACACATTATTTCATTATAACTTCAAAACTAGCCTTCCTTTACTTCTCTGTATTTTCAAAACATTCTAAATTGTCTCTAACAGCAATACATCAGTAGGGTGGGTGCTAACCTTCTGTGCAGATCCAGTCTTGGGGGCCTGACTCATGCCTTACTTCAGTCACAGTCATCAACCTGAAAGGGGTGCGTGCCACCGTACTGTACATACAAGTTGCCTCTCAGCTGGACCTTTTATGAGCATGATTATTAGCCCCCTAAATCAGAAACTAGTTCAGAGAAGAAAAATGGGCCCCGTTCTACTAGTGCAATTGGGAGTATCTAACCCTCCAAAACCTGACTCATTGTTTACAAAGGCCTTGTCAAGCTGTACCTTGGTGAATAACTTCTCTTGTTTAATTTGTCAGATCCATTATAGGAGCACAATTTTTTTTTTTCATTTTAGCCTGATTGACAGGCAGCTACTATGCACATCAACCTCAATGAACTCAGTGCTTCTATATGAAGATCCATTTGACAGCAGCCATGAACCCTTTCAGCGTAACAAAAGTCACTAAAATATTTATCAGCAGGATGGGCAGCCTAGAAGGCATCAACATTTCTTCTGGGCTATTTGCTTAACAGAAGATAGATCTAACTAAATATAGTTGTTTTCCTCATCTTATCAGGGACAGGGACGTTCAGTAATCCTAAATACCATATAATCAGTTTTTGCATTTTAAAATATGAGGGGGGGGGTGTGTGTGTGTGTATATATATCTATCTCTATAAAAGCAAAATTACAAAAAAAGAGAAGTTTAAATAGGACTCTTAAAATTTCCTTTTCACTTTTTCTTTTCTCATCAGCTTTTGCCATATGCAGAAATATTTTTTAAATTGAGATCATCAAAGTCTTCCTCCCCACAAAAATTATCACATTTTAGCTAATCTTTAGCTATTTAACAGTCTGTTTTGCCCCTATTTGCTAGCTTGCTCCTTCTCATTATTTGCTGCTTTCATGTCATCACTCTGTATTTGCACTCCTGTGCCTTCCTGTGGTTTCTCAACTGTCATGTCTTCAACTCCTGAAAATCCAGTGGCTTCCTCCTTGTCTATTAGAAACTGTATATGCTATTTCCTTTCAGTATTAGAAGCACGAAAGTAATAAAATGCAAATATTTGTTACTTCATCTGAGATGAAAACCGAATAAATACCTCCATAAGGATGCCCTTATGTGTCATTGCCCATGGCTATGGGCTAATGAAAGATAGAGCAAGTTGTTTTCTTTTGTGAGCAATAGTCAAGGAATGTCACAGTCAGTAAAATGCCTCAAACTGACAGGTACTTGCTTGAAATTTTTGTTGGGCAGTATCTTGGATCTACCTTCCTTTATACTGCAGTCACAGCCTGTATTATCTGTGCCTAAAACTCAAGTAATCTGCAGGTGTCATCAGAGAAGTTCAAGCTGAGGAGGCTACACACCACTTTGGTCCTAATTATCTGCTGACCTGTTTCCTTTTGCTGGTGGAGATGAGGGTATGCTGGCACACCATGTAATCATAGGACTCTGTCTGTGCAGTACATGTCGCAGAAAAGAAGCCTGCATTTTCTTTTAATATGTGAAACTTGTTTAAGCATGTACACTCCCGGTTTGTCAGCTCCCTGCTGCTGTGGCTTAGCTTTTGTGCCTTGCCTTGTCCTCAGATGAGTCCTGAAGGTCACTTGCCTACACACCAAGCAAATGTTTTAAGTGTTTCTTAGCAGAATGGGAACGCTTCTGCTAAATTGCTGTGTAACACTTAAAAATATAGCTAAAGGTGATTAATAATAATTTCAATCATTTCTTTATCATTGACTTTTACAGCGTATTTAGCAAGAGCTTTGAGGCTTGGAAATACTCTTGCCAGGATAGTAACTTCTTGCCATGTTCAAAATGTTTCTAAATGGAGTAAGCAAAGCACTTCCAAAAGCATTCTAAAAAAAAAAACAGGAAAAGTGAACATGTACTGTTATTTACGGAATTGCACTGGGGATATATTCCATTTTCCCCATCTACAGATCTAGAGAGCTGAGATTACAGTAATACTGCTATGGATCAGATATATGCACGTTGACAAGAGAAGGGGAGCCTCCAACGCCAATTTACAGTGACCAAAACTGGGAACGGATTGGGGTTTGACTGGGAGTGAAGATAAATCAGGTGGTTTTGTTTAGCCACGGCTGGTGGCTGGGCACCACTGTATGCCTCCGTGGTGCTGCTCACTCTGCAGACATGACTGAGTTAATGTGGGAGGGATTTGTATGATCAGTAGTATCTTGGACAACACTGTGAATGAACTCATTAAGTGTATAGACTTCCGAATCATAGCCAACTTATAATTTTTTTTCCTGTAGTTAAGCCTTTGTTTTATAGTTTATTAACTCACTGTGCCCACAGAGAGGTGCATTTGAAGGGAAAGCCATGAAGAATTACAACTGTGCAGCTGAATTGCACTTTTTTTTATGCAAGTCAAGGTAATTTTGCAAATGGACAGTGCATTCTCACTGAAAATTTAAGCACCCTGTTCATGGGGTTGATAGCTTGAGCAGAGCTAACATCTCCATTCATTTCTGCTTTCATCTTGGGTTGTTGCAGCTTTAGTATGCAAGAACAGCAGAAGTCAGTGCAGTAACTTTGGCAGTTATCTCAATATTTATTGTGCTTCATGTGAACAAGACTAATTTATATAGGCTGCAAGTGGCCTGAAGGAATAGCCTACTGAATTTCCCTTCCCCTGATGCAAATTCTGGATCAACGTAGCAGACAAAAGCAGCTCTACTACCCCAGCATCCTGCATTCTTTCTTTAGGCAGCTTGAAGCTCAAATTTGCTTCAGGGTACCAGATAGTTGGTAGCAGATAGTTCACTGGAAAATGAGTTGTCCATAAATCCAGACAGCTGTTTCCTCTTGCACTGCATTTCACTGAGAAATGATGACCTGCGAACTCAGAAGTAGCAATGAAGATCTCCTTTGAACAGTGACTATTCTTTGTTCTTTTGAATATGTATTTTAAAGTCAGAAGTTAATAAGAAACTTTACAGTGTTTTCCCTAAATTATCATGTCTTAAAACCTGTAATAATTTTTCTCGATGTGAGATACACTGCAAAGATACAGACATTTGCATGACATTCAGTGTCCTTTTTATGATCTCCTCTTGGCTGGCTGCCTTTAGCTGCTTTTCTTTATGACTGCTAGAAGATTCAGACCTTTTATTACTTCACTCCCGGTCTAGGAACTTTTATTTTTTTGGCCCAGAGTAATTGTGTGAAAATGGCTTTCCATCCACTTCTGTCAGAAGACTGAGCCCTGCATCTCCCCAGGGCTGGGGCAGCAGCAGATCAGCAACCCAAATGATCTCTCTTGGCTGGTAGGATGCACCTACTGCTCTTCATGCCCTCACCTTTCAAGTCGGGGGAAAGGGAGACTGTAGAAAACTCTGCTAATACACGACTATAGCTTTTTAGGGTTTTGTGGGTTGATTTGTTTGGGGGTTTTTTTGTTTTTAAAAAAGACAAACAAAGCAAGGCAACCTTTGTTTTATGATGCTTCCTCAAAAAAATGCTGAATGCTTGTCCGTTGGCTTCCCTTGGAGCAATACACAATGATTTCCCTGTTTATTGGTATCATGCTAGTTTTGAGGAACCTTAACCAAGATGATGGCCTCATTTTTCTTTACAAACATGTTCAGGAAAGCAAATTATATTGCAAATACAGTAGACTGACACAACATGAGTGAAAAGAAGCCCTGACAATGTGAGTCTATGGGTGTGAGAGGTGAAGATAAAGTGACAAATGCCAAGTCACCCTGAGCCTGTGGAAAGCTGGCTATAAGTGTAATCTAGACATTATGGTCAGACCAGTCTGTGCATCTGTTGAGAAATTTGGGGGATGAAAATTAATGTACTTAATCTAAAGAGCATGAGCTTTCATCTGTTAAGGAGAACCAGATGTCTTCAACAGGAAAGAAAAACATACCCCAAAATGCTTAATGGGCACACCAAGAGAGAGGAACTATAAAATATTTCTGATTTAACTCAACAATATATTGAGAAGAATTTGTCTTCTGCAACCCAGGACAGTTTGTGCTACTTTCTTGTCATATAACACCACAAAGGAACAAATGGTAATGATGACCATTTCCTTTATATGCAGCTGAGAGATACCTTGAAGTACTGTGACAGCTTCCTAATGTACCACTGTATTTGAATAAATACCTGAAGTAAATAGGTTTATGAAACCTCTCATAAACTGCCAGGTGGATAAGGGGCGATTATGGAAGTACCATAACTTGCTCACTTTTCTCTTTGTACAAGCTGTTCCCGACCAGATCTATAGGTGACTGGATGCAGAGAACAGAGGCAGACACAGCATTCCAAGGAAAAGGGCACTTACTTTCATAATACCAATTTTCCTAGGCTGCCCCAGAATTTGAAGACCAAATACCCCAAGGTAAATACCTGCAACGTGCAATTTAGTTTTCAGTAATTAGTCTGGGACTACCAAAACTATAAACTTGCTCATCAATTTTTTTGGAGGTCATTTGGAGGCCAGTCTTAAGTGCTGTCTGCTGCTAACTCAACCATCAACATCTGAAAGTCTTACCATTCAGTTTTACATGATAATGTGTTTTAAAAGTTATTGCTATCAATTACAGGATAGGTTTCACAATTTAAAAAGAAAATCCCAGGATTAAGCCTATACCTTTTATTTGTAATGATCTGTACTTATTTTCAGGGCAAATAGCACATTACAGACAGGCTACACTGTGTTTTTCCTCTCTTTCTCTCAAAGGAACCAGCACTGAATTGAGCACCTTCTGCATTTTGGATTTTTCAGAAATTCAAGAATGATCCCAGTCTGATACTTTT
>NW_010107370.1:0-1328 GCF_000699245.1 Pterocles gutturalis | reverse complement strand
ATTCTGTGATTCTATGATTCTATGATCCCAGAAACAGGAGCCAGCTGGTCAAGTGTGCCCCAGCCCCTCACACAGCCCACGGTTAGGGGTGGGCTATCTGGACCTGGGGGCTGTGGGCATGCACAAGAGAGTTTTTCTAGTGCTTCTTTTTTTTTTTTTTTTCTAGTGCTTTTCAAGAAGCACTGTTGCCATCCCTTCATTTTTGCGTGACACACAAAGCAGCGGTGGTGTGTCCACGTGAAGCACAGGCAGCTAAACCAGACCACCCAGTTCCACATCCCACACGGGTATTAATGGACAAACTCAACCCTATTTGTTTTGTTCCCCTGTGCACGGCCTCTAAGCAGCTCTGTATTTTGGAAATTCTCAATGCAGAAGGAGCAGGAAGAGGAGAGCATCAGTCACTAGAGGGCATCAGGGGAGAAGGATGCTGAAGAGCCCCACCGCTTATAGTCTAGGGTCTGGAGGAGACAGAGCTCTCCAGGAATACCCCACTGCTGCTGTTTGCCAGTTGTCCCGTGATGGGACATTTCTGCACAGCAGTGTAACAGCGGGAGGGAAACATGTCAGTCCCCAGCAACAAATGGGTGTAAAAACTCTATCGAGATGTCTTTGACACTCATCTGTGTTTGTGTTCATGATGTTTCACAGCTGGTACAGTGCTTGCCAGCTATAGTCCCTGCTCAGTGCAGGGGGGTTGGACAAGATGACCTCCATGGTCCCTTCCAACTCCAACCATGATTCTATGATTCTATAGTGCTTCAACTCCCTCCCTGGGACTTGCTGTCTCAAAGAAATCAGCCAGCTGGCAGGAAAAGTACAACAGTGGACATGGAGCATCATTGTTAGAACGTGCGCCGGCCTTTCTGCATCTGTTTGCTCCCCTTGGCTGTGGACAATTCATGGAGAACTGTGTTCTCCCTGGGGTGGTGGGAACGCACGTGACAGAGCCAGCACTAGTGACCAGCAATCTGCTGTAGGCACAGTTCTGCAACGCACTCATGTTCCCCCAGTGCCACCACAACCAGCTGGGGCCAGCACACCCCATGGGGCAGTGAGGGGCAATGTCACTGGTATGGGTCATAAAATCACAGAATCACAGAATCACAGGATGGTTTGGGTTGGAAGGGGCCTTAGAGACCACCCAGTGCCACCCCCTGCCATGGGCAGGGACACCTCCCACCAGCCCAGGTTGCTCAAAGCCTCACCCAGCCTGGCCTTGAACCCCTCCAGGGATGGGGCATCCACAGCTTCTCTGGGCACCCTGGGCCACTGCCTCACCACCTGGACAGGAAAAACCTTCCTCCTAATATCTCATCTAAATCTCC
>NW_010107369.1:0-8478 GCF_000699245.1 Pterocles gutturalis | reverse complement strand
GCCTGTAGTTCCCTGGGTCCTCTTTACGGAACTTTCTTGTAGATGGGCGTCACATCGTCAAGTTTCCAGTCTTCTGGGACCTCCCCTGTTAGCCAGGATTGTTGATAAATGATGGAGAGTGGCCAGGATTGTTGATAAAGGATGGAGAGTGGCTTGGCAAGCTCCCCTGCCAGCTCCCTCAGTACATCATTTGCTCAGATGTACCATACCCTGAACTCTGTGAACACTTTTGATCAAATTCCTAGTAATAGTAAAAGCAGCCTGCTCTAGCTAACATATATGCACTTTTGATTTCAACTTCTAAAGCCGGATAATGTTTATTTTACTATGAAAGTTATTGTCTCAAAGTATTACTCACTCTCCCTTAAATATGATAAGAGCCCAGAGTAATTTGAATACTAAGTTTCCTACTATAGTACAAATCTGTGCTTTAGTGTTTGGAAATGTAAGACTGAAACATCATAGGGCTCACTGATAAAACAAGGAAATTCTGTGATATCTCATCACTTGGCATATAGGGTACAGAGATTTAAAAATTAACCTGGATTCTAATTGAAAAATGTGGGATTGCTGAGATAAAGACGGGTGAACACCCTAAATGTGAATTTTTTGTCCTGTGAGTTGTGAAAGAAAATGAAAATAAAAATAAAAGGAAAAGGAAAAGGTAAAGGAAAAGGGAAAAAGGAAAAGGAAAAAAGGGAAAGGGAAAGGAAAAGGAAAAAAGGAAAAGGAAAAAGGAAAAGGACAAGGAAAAAAGGAAAAAGAAAAGGAAAAGGAAAAGGAAAAGGAAAAAGGAAAAGGACAAGGAAAAAAGGAAAAAGAAAAGGAAAAGGAAAAGGAAAAGGAAAAAAGGAAAAGGAAAAGGAAAAAATGAAAAGGAAAAGAAAATTAAAAGGAAAAGGAAAAAAGGAAAAGGAAAAGGAAAAGGAAAAAGGAAAAGGAAAAGGAAAAAAGGAAAAAGAAAAGGAAAAGGAAAAGGAAAAGGAAAAGGAAAAGGAAAAGGAAAAGGAAAAAAGGAAAAGGAAAAGGAAAAAAGGAAAAGGAAAAGGAAAAAATGAAAAGGAAAAGAAAATTAAAAGGAAAAGGAAAAAAGGAAAAGGAAAAGGAAAAGGAAAAAGGAAAAGGAAAAGGAAAAAAGGAAAAAGAAAAGGAAAAGGAAAAGGAAAAGGAAAAGGAAAAGGAAAAGACCTAGGAGATGTTTTCCCTGGTTTGACTGACAAGTCCCAATGTGTTGAAACCTAATAGCTATTGTTATTACAAATGCATCTCTCTAATGGGCAGCATGTTCAGCTACACAAAAGGAAACTCAGATTTGTCCATGGCAACGACACCACAGGACTCATCCAGACCTTCTGAGATGTCTCTAGTAATTGCTATTAGTCATTGTGCAAAATCCTCACTCACATGGGGAGTTTGCTCACCACACATGTGAAATCACATATACATGTTCACGTGTGTACGAAGTCTCACCTCTTCCTGTACATTCAGCATACAGAAGAGACTTCCTGAAATTATGTAGTACCTTCTTCTCTAAACTACGACAGTCAGGCATTATTAATAAAAATTAACTGTGAAGCTCCCTTTTTCTCGCAGGAGTGTTTCTAAGCACTCCATGAAAACCTGAAGTGGGAGCTGGAGTTGGAGATGATCAGGAAGAAAATGACACACAGCAAAGACTGCAAGATTTTAATGTGGTTGTGTATTTATTTCATTGTCAGAGATTATCATTCCTAGACCGTGTTCTGCTTCTCTGCTGTGCCCACCAGTCCTCCCCTGACTCACTCACCTAGTTTCTCATCCCTCCTTTTATTTTTTTTCTCCTTTCCCAGTCTCCCTCATGCCAAAGACCTGTGCAATATCATTTTCCGCGTAATGAAATCTAGAGTGACATTAATGTAAGTGTAATTTTATAGTGGGGAATGGGCCTAGCTGATCGTTTCTACCTGCTGTGTTTTGATGATAGACATTGGGATGTCACCATCTGTGTAATGAAATTTCACCTCCATAATGCTTCAGATTATCAAACATTCTTCCAAGCTGTCTCACAGAAATTTATTTATTTATTTACTCAATAAGGATGGCAAAGTTGCTCATCTCTGGGAAGCAGAAGGAGGGTGGGAAGGAAGAAAGGGAGTTGGGAGGAGGAGGAGGGCTGAACAGGAAAGGTAATAAGAAAAAAATCATCATGCCAGGGAAGAAAATGAGATTATGCCACCTTTGTGTTCAGTGCTGTGTCCACATTCTGTTATACCCCATCTCCCCTAACAAGAAAGAATAAGATGCCAAAGCCATATACCAAACAGAATATTGTATGCACATGTACATGTTATTTTTGCCTGGAAAACCATGGATATTCCTGTCTGTAAGAGATCATGCCAGAAGACGCTAACCAAATGAACTGTCCTTTTTCTAATAACTCACATCAAAATTGATGGCATGTGTACCTGTGGGAGTAAATAAACAAGGTCCCAAAACCTTATATCTGGCCCAAGCGGACGGTGAGAGCTCACCACTTTCCACAGATGAGGTTGGACTACAAGGAAGTGGAGAGTTACCAAAAAGAATGCAATTGTCACATCTTCATGTGGGATGGAAAATTCCTTCTCCAGGTTTCCTTTTTCTGTGCCCTTTCTTGGTGTCCACCAGAACATGCTCTTATCTTATACTGGGTTGACCTTCAGAACCATGTGTTTGTAAAGTCAAAGCACTGACTGATCTCATTTCCCTTGTTATGCTTTCTCTCACTTCCTCCAGCATAGGACTTCATTTTCTACAGAGAAGTGAGAACTCCTCGTGGCACTTACCTTGCTGTAGGGATTAAATAGGCCTGCATAATTTTGTTTTCTTAGAAAACCCATTAAAAAAAATAAAGCCACTTTGTTCATTTTAAATGTAAAACATTTCTTCTGTCATGGAATTGTTAATATTTTATCCCAAACCTTATACAGAGCTGAAGTAATGGAAAAAAAATGCTTGAAGGGGTTTTTTACCTCCCAGCAAATCTTGTCTTTAGAAGAATAATTGCTCAATTCAAAAAAAAAAAGTTTAGTAAATTGAATAATTCTTCCCTAGATATTTTTTCCTGCTCATGATTATTTTTTAACTAGTCTAGATAATGATATTATTAGCTAATTAGTGATAAATGTCAGTAATTTTATTTTACTGAGACCATTTGAAGTCATGTGTATATTTATGCAAAATGTGGACTGACTGAAAGCTAAGAGTTATGAAATTCACTTCTGCCCCAGAGGCCCCTTTATGAACCAGTGCAGTGGTTAAACCCATCTTCCACAGGCAGAGATGGGACCAGCACCTGAGTCTCCAAGGGAGAAATAAATTTCCTCTGTTTAGGACTAGATCATGATTGTTCTTGGCACAATTTTTGGAACTTTAATCTGTTTTATCACATCTCAAGGACCAGGATGAGCAAGGAGCTTGAGCACCGAGTCATTTGGGCACTGCCAGTCCTAGATGTTTCAAATTAAAAAGGGAGTGAGTCCATGGCTCCTCCTCTCGTTTACCACTGGGCCTGGACAGGTATGGCGGAAGGGCATGCTTTAAAGTAATGGCAGATATCACACGGTAGCTCTCCTCGTGAAAGACTCTGTGTGCATGCCCCAAAAACCCCACCCAACAGCAACCCAGATAAACAACAACCACAAATACCTACTCTATCAGTCATGTTCCTCAAGGAATTTTGACTTATCTTCTTCAACTTACTTTCTACCTCCAAAATATTCCCATATTTCCCAAGCCAAACCAAGCCCTCAGTTTTGCTTTTCTGAGAGGCAAACAGTTATTGAATCTCTTGGTTCTTCCCATGGACATAAGGCAGCAAATATGAGCTTTTGTAGTTCCCAAAGTCTTTGTCTTAAGAAATGCCTGCCAAACTCTTTTCCCAGAAAAGAAAAAGACACTGTTTTTTTTCCTTGAATAAATATTTTAGATTTGTGTTGTGTGTTTTAAAAATGAAAACACCAGCAAAAAAATGCCATGTCCTCCAGTACCGGGTACAACAGGTAGACTGAATGCAGCAGGGGTTTTTAGGTCAGAGGACTGTGTGTTCAGCGGTGTATAGTCTGATCTTTGACAATGGCACCGTCCATGAAGACATACAATTATCATTCAGTTCATTTGGGGAGACCTCAGTAATTCCTTCCCTGCTGCAAGCTCGGAGGCACTGTCTCAGCAAGTACCATCGGGAGAAAGGCATCATTCAGAATACTGAAGTAACCATTTATAACAGTTTTCTACTCTCTGTCTTCTCAGGTTCTTGTTTTTGTTATTCCTATTGCGTTAGCAGGAAATCTGTGCATATGCCATCTTGAAAGACTGAGAATAGACCTATCCTGGATGGCTCGAGAGAGCCATATGCAACTTGAGAGCAACTGTCTCCCATCATCAGCCCAAAGGGAAAAAAGCAAGGAATATATTAACCGTCGGCAACCTTTAACTAAAGGGCTCCGCATTCTAATTGGAGTAGCCTGTAAAAAATTGGGGAGTGTGTCCGTCTGTGTATAATGTCTATATTTTTTTGGTGCATAACTAGGCTATAATAAAATAAAATATTTATAGGAAATAAATGAAGGGATATTTCCTGAGCAGCAATTTTTAAATCTGTCACTAACTGTTGTAAATGCTTAGTACTTCCTTCCAGAAATAAATTGAACCATATTAACCGTGTATATCATTGTTTGAGTCATCAGCCTCTAAACCACAGATTTTCTAGAAGCTGGGAGAATAAACCAAAGACACAACCATTGCACATTTTCCTGGTTGCTATTTTTTTCCTTAAGTATTTGTCTTTGACCACTGTCATCAACAGAATATTAGGCTAGATAGACCTTTGATCTGACCCTGCAAGGCAGATCTTATCATCCTGAATTATTATTACCGATACTGATGTACAGTTCTCTTCCTTTTATTATTTTATTATAAGAGTTGTCCCCAGGCACTATGCAAATATACAGCCACAGTTCTAGTGAATTTATGCCCTCTGTGGAAATGTTGAGAAAACAGACAACATGAGTTAACATTTTCATCTCTTTGGTCATTTAATTGCTGTTGATAAAACACAGAGGCCTGGCTACTGCCATGCAAGGGAGCTATATTTTTATTTGCTCCCTGAGGTTCATGAGGAGAAGTGAAGGTGTAACAGGACTGATGGAGAGTGACACTGCTGAGGTTCTGTATAAGGCTCAAGTTCACCCTGACTAGCTCTGGGTGCTCACCCGAGTCACACAATTTAGAGGACTACTCACTTGACCTTCCTCTGTAGGCAGGTGGAGACAGGTCAGAAAATAACACATTTCTCAGGCATAGTGGGATGCATATTTTTTCCTGACAGTTTACAGGGCAATTTAGGATGATTGCACTCCTAATTTGGATGCCTCAGTTATTACTTAGTGGGATGAATGGGGGAGTCTTTAACAGAGCAGAGGTTGCTATATGAGTGGAAACAGCTAACCCAGAGATGGTACTGGAGCAAAATTACAATAACGTAAGAATGAACCACATTTTTTACTCTCTTTGAGGGAACAAAGCTAACCTAGTCTCTAATATAAGAAAAAAATTAGGTTTTTTTTAAAAATAGACAGTATTTTAATTTATTCAGTGGGTTGCTGGTTGTTGTTTTTATACCACAATTACAAAATAATACTTTTTGATGTTTTAAAAGTGTTTTTTTTAAAGGCATAGTAATGATAATAATTAAATAAAATATAGAACACTTGTTGGGTTTTGCCTTCATGACAAATAGGCACTGACAAATCCATGCCACATTACCATCCTTGATTGCTCTGATGGAACTCATTTTCATCTCCTGTTCCTCTAATTACATGAAAATTGCATACTTTTTATGCATGACACATTTTCTGCAGCTTTAGAAAAAGGTTGTGAAGGGGAAAAAAAAAACATTTATCAGTTTCTTTTCCCCAGTCATAAAGGCTATATATCATCTATCCAGCAATCAATACAGCATAAAGTGCTGTTTTTCTGTGCCATTGTTATAACCAGAAAAGGAAGTATATGAAAAAATATGGTTTTAGGTGTGTTTTTTCCCCCTTATCTCTTAAGAATGGAGATTTAGAGTGGTCTTGACACTGGTCTGTTATTCTCTTTCTAGCCCTACCTTCCCTAATTTCAGATTTCAAAGCATGGATGAATGATACAGCACTGGACTAAGCAGAAAATACTAACTTTGAACAATAGCACCTCTTAAGTTATTCCCCATTCTTCAGGTCTTGTTGAAGATTTATTTTAATAGTCAGATGAGAGAAGTGAAAATCACCATCACTGCTGCAGAGGCATTAAAAAGCAAACGGGCAGTACTAATAAATTACAAGTACAAGGATAAATTAGATGCCACGTACATGGTTTTTAGTTATTTGTTTTCTTTCATGATTGAAAATGGAGAGGCGGAGGGGAAATAGAAGTTGATGCCATTCGTCTGTATTTAACTGTAATGGGTTTGCACCAAGTGGGTGCACTTTCATCTTTCTAGGGTAACAAGTGACCTAAGTATTTTTCTCCAGACAATAGCACTGACGGTGAAATGTGTGAAGACTTCCATCCAGACAGCCAACACAAGCTCCAGCCACTTACAAGCCCCTCTGGGGGGTCTGTTGAAAATCCTCATAGAACTTCAGCAGTGATCAACCCCTGAGCTTTGAAGACGAACGTGTTCAGGGTGTTGCTGTTGTGCTGGGTTTTATTTCTAAGTTACTCATTATTCATGCCAAGTCTTATAAGTCAGAAATTTGTATCAGCCCAGAAAATTTATATAATTAAATTAAACAAAATGTCCAAGCCCCTTTCTGAAATGTAGATTAGCTGGGACCTTGGGTATCCAGAATATACACTGTTCAGTCAGGTTGAAGCTGAGAATCTCGCTAGAATAAATGTAATAAATAGGTACTAGGTACTGGAAAGTAAGCGTTGAAACTCCTGTTTTCTTTCCCCCCAGCTGATTCAGTTCTTAAGCTGACTGCAGAAGCAAAATCTTTCCAGACAGGGTGAAGTAAAGCTGTGCGATCTGCCGTGATGCCAGTGCTGGCAAACAGTGAAAGCACATGGATTCATCCTGGCACTTCACTATGTCTAGTGACTGCCCTGCTACAGTACGGGGAAAAGAATCTTTTCTGTTGGGGAGTGCCTCTCTCAGGAAACCCTCTGCCCCTACTTAAGCTTCACATTCCAGAAAGTACAAACCTTTAAAACTTCAGAGATGAATTTAAGTTCTGTACATTTTTTAAGAGTTAAAATGAAATGGTGATCTTGATGAGAAGAGCACAAAGAAGTAAGATTTTCCTGCAGTATTCACAGCACAATAGCAAGTCAGAAAATTAAGCTGGCGAGACATATTCTGAAGAAAGAGTGCCATGCCATGAGCTCATTCTGGTCTGAGATACATGCAGTTTATTTCCACCATAAAACATTCACAAATAAATAAAGCAGCAATCTATCCCTCTTAAATACCTGTTTGCATCACTGCGAGACTTCTTCGCTTTTTTCCTCAGATTTGTTTATTACACCCACTGGTTACATCATCTATTAAATTAACCCCCAATCTATTTCTTAAAAACCTGTGTAACCTTGAGTGAAGTTATCACAGATGATAAAGGCATCACAGACAACTAATCCAACTTCACTTCAGTCCCTGCCATGCTTTTATCTTTGTAATTTGTTCTGGTGCTGGGGATGAATAAAAAAGGAGCTTTACTAATCACCTGAGAAAAGTTATGCATATTGTGTGTGTGCAAAACTGGGGACTAAATTTTTCATACTCTTCAGAAGAGGGACTGTCTCTAGCCAGGGATGAAATTTTCAGTGAACTTGATAGAATTATTGTACTCATTTTACCACAGCCAAGATTTAATTCTCTATTTTGTGGCTTGTATAATGTTTAGTTCACTGGGGGCCCTACACACTGGTAAAATATTGTCAATTAATAATAATGAATCTGTTTATTTTCTTTTTCTGAAGCTATGAAATGAAACCTTTAAATAATTAACCTCCCCTCTGTTTTTTACAAAATCTGTATTTTCTACATGTTTGTAATAATGATGGTAAGAGAGTTAACAACAAATTAATACATTTCAGAATGAAAGTAACAGTGAAGTTTAGCTTTACAAAGAAAAAAATCATTCTTCTTGTCTGTATTTTCTTATTATTAAAGACCTAGGTATTGATACACAGACTTTCTAGGTTTTACAGTGACAATTGTTCAGATAGGGATGCAAAATTTTCTTTGAGGAATATTTTAATGACAATGTCCATACTGAAGTTGTTATTGGGTTTGAAGTCATTTTTATACGAGGAAATATGTATGACCACTAGACATTGTCCTGGGTTAAGCAGAGACAGAGTTAGCTTTCTTCATAATAGCTACCAAGAGGCTGTGTTTTGGATTTGTGCTCAGAAGAAAGCTGATAAATAGTGAAGGTTATGCGGCTGCCAAGGTCGGCAGACCAGAGAAGT
>NW_010107368.1:0-16670 GCF_000699245.1 Pterocles gutturalis | reverse complement strand
TTCTTGTATATGGGAGTGACGTGACCCTGAGGATCGGGCTGTTTGAAAGGTCGTGCACATAAAGAGCTAAAGACAGAAATTTCTGCTCTAGGCTGACAACTCATCAATTTTCCTGTGCTTGAGGAGGAAAAAAGCCTGGAGTTTTGGCTTACATTGTCACAACAAACGTTCATGTCATTTGAAGGAACCCAGGAAGTAGCAAATGAAACCCTTCAACTATGTCAAAGATAACTTCAGTAAAGATAGGGAAGTACTAATACTATTTTTGCAAGGCACAGGTGAGATCCAAGAAGGGTATGCCATGTACACTTCTGGGCCTGTGTGGTGAAGAATTATGAATTTAAACTACAGCCTATATCTGTCTTATGGGAGAAAATAAAAACAACTTTTCCTGCTTTGTCTGGTAGGAAAAGAGGCTGAGGAAGGAAATTGTTAACCTCTATAAATAAAGTCAAGAGGTGGAGCTGGTTTGAAAGTATGGGGGCAGTGAGGAGAATAGTCAATACTGGATTTCAAGAAGAGTTCTCTAAGCTTGTCCTGGTTTTGGCTAAAGGAAATTAAGGGCAAAAGAATGCACAGATATGAATTACATGTGTATGTGCTAGCCTAGGAACTGGGATGAGCTTTGTGGGTATCAGAAGGCTACTGAAAAGCTTCTGGTAGAAAAGAAATGAGCAAAAATGATGTACCACAGCTGCAGCTAGCACCCCTCCAGAGCGTACTGACTTTCCTGCTGCTTTCTCTCCCTCTGACCAGCAGCAGCCTGGATTCCTCCCTCCACGCAGGTTGCTACACATTCCTTTTTAAATAGGTTTGTTGTTGTCATGTCCTTTGTGCCAGTACTTGCTAATTTTCTGAGGCCAGACATTACAAGAACATAAGTCACAGAAAGAGACAAGGAATCTCGTCTTGCCAGCCCATTACAGGCTCATAAGTCTCACAGATGTTTAAATATATTCGTTTTGAAATGAAACTCCCACCATGTGGTTGAATTATTGCTGCTAGTGAAGGACCTGCCTCCACCCTATCAGGCTTCCCTTTGTTGTTTGGTGGTGCGTTTGTGGTTGCATGCATGACTGATATATCTTATTTCCCGTGATGGCTAAAGCTCAGTGTTCCCAAATTCTGGGCTTGGTTCCATTTATCGTGACAAATGGACTTTCTGCACTTATTCTGTAGTAATATTCATGTTTACCCATGTCTTGGGTTTGCCCACAGCAATGAACTGGGTTAAGCTTGAAGGTCCATCCCTAACCCAGTGTCTCATTTCTGAGGATGGTCAGGGCCAGATGACTGAAGAAGGCTGTGGGAAGAGGGCAAATGTAGGGAGACTTCCTCAAAACACTCTTCAGGCTCCAGGAATTTGTGGCTCGGGTAATTCCTGAGACAGAGAAGAGGCCTTTGTTTTTAATAGCACTGATGGATTTTTCTTCTGTGAATTCGTTCATGAATTTTTAAATGCAAGTTAACTTGTGGTGTCCCACAACATCCTGTGGCAAGGGGTTAGCTGGCTTAACTGTGAGTTAGGAAAGGGAAAAGCTACCTTTTTATTTGTTTGACAAATGCTTCCTGCTTTTCATTTGATACCCTCTGGCTTGTATACCAGATGAAATAGTGTGTAGTTGTTTCCTCTTTACCATGCTTATGCCACGTGTGATTTTACAGACATCTGTCATATTGTCCCTTAGGCTGAAGAGTCTTAGTCTAGTTATTCCTTAGACGGAAGCCAGTCTGTAACTTCTGTCAGCCTTGGTATCCTGCTCTGTACCTTTACCAGATTTACTAATTGTTTGGGTGTAGTGGACAGTGGTTTTGTCCTGTGGCACTTTGTATTGAGATTTTGTATCCAGTCAGTACAGAAAGGTGAACTGATAGTGCCTTTGAATTCTCAAGAGCTCAGTCAAATGGTGTTTTGTTTTGCCTTTAATGTGGCTCTGTTCAGTGCTCTTGCTCTCAGCTTTGCAGACTTCTTGGAGATGCTCAACATTGTCCCTGTTCCTCCATTACTTCCTTCTGCCACTCCCTTCTCCTCGTCAGTCCCTTTCCTTGTATTCATGCATTCTCTATGGCCTTCTGCAGACCCATTCACCCCATCAAGTGCCCCCATCCCAAGGATAACAAACATAGCTCTAAAAAAATAGATCTCTTCCTAACAACAAGCCTTAAACTTCAAATGCTAGCAGGTCAGAGCCTGTGTAGTCTACCTCTCCCCCTGCTTCCCAACCTTTGCTTGCCAGCTCCTGTTCCATCATAATTTCCTACCTGTTTCTCTGTATTTCTACTCCCCAAGCCCTAGAGTGTCGCCTCCTTGCTCTCTCCTGTCTTTGCACCCCCTACCTGTGCTAACTTCCCTGACATAGCCATCATAACTATTCCCCAAAGTAGCCGTCCTCGAGCTGGTGATCTTGAGCACCTCCTGGAAGAGGAAATGTAGCCCTATCCATGTTGCCAACACAAGAGCCACAGCTTACTCCCCCAGCAGGGATGGGAGGGCATGGGAAGGAGTAGGCAGTCATCTGGTAGCTGCATGCATCTTCAGCCTAGACACAACATTTGGCCCTGTCAGCTTCCCATCCCTGTGCCACTGCTGGCTCAAAGTGAATGCCCTTATTTTTGAGGGCCTGTCAGAGAAGGGGAGAAAGCTTCAATGAAGGAAAAAAAAAAAAAAAAAAAAAGAGAGAGAAAAAAAAAGAAGGAAAAGGAGAGACAATGTTGATTCCCTCCTCTTTGTTTAAATTGCCTTGAGGCCACAGAAATGAACTACCCCCATCTGAGAGCTGCTGCCTTCTCTGTCCCACAGACTGAGGCACTTTCTGATATTCTTACTCTTTTCTGGGTCCATTTGGGACCACATCTGTGTGGCATCATTGTATCTTAATTGTCTAAGGCAGAGCTAGGAGGAAGCAGAATCCAGAAAACCAATGAACCGTGCACGTAAATCAGTAGATTCCCCCTTTCATTTCCTGGTCTAGGCATTGCTTTTATCTCTTCTTCTCAGGTCTGACCAGTGTCTCTCAGAGATCAAAAGATGTCTGGCTTCATCTTGTCTGCGTTACACTCCTCGTACTTGCTTGGGAACCGGTTGTGATTGTTATCGTGTGATTAACTGGACAGCCTGTTCTTGCTACCTTTGGCTACTGCAACAAGACTGTAGTAACCTACATGCTTGGTGCCTCCGAGTCCCTCTGGTTAGTGACAGGTTTAGTTCTTATCAGAAAACTTGGGTAGCTAGATTTCTGACAATATTGAGAGTATATAAATAATATATAAATATAAATAAATGCCAAATGTGACGGCAAATAGATGACTGGCAATAGGTCCGGTGCTGCAAGCCACTGCTGACGTAAAGAACACCGAGCCCTTTTGCCCAAAGCAATTTTGGTAGTAACCCCCCCACCTTACTGGGGAGTGGAATTCTTTTTTTTCAGCATTCTGCTATGTAGCACCCTTCTACCTTGCTTTGAAGGCTTTCTCTTGATTAACAGACTTTGTGCCGGTATTTGGCTGTAATGGTTACTGTCATTTGTGGAACTACTGTCAGTCATTTCTGGCTTCCGCTTGTCTTGTGTCTTCCTGAAATGTGGTTTTATATGCTGGAGAATATGGAACCAAGTCATTCTTGTTCCTGTCTCATACTAAGAAAAAACAGTCTAATTAGTTGCACGGTTTGTGCTGACCTGCTGTTGGGTTGGCCTGTCAGTGACACCAAACTTTGCCCTCTGTTTATATGCATGCTTTTTTTTCTTCCTGAAAATTTGCACTAAGAAATAGTGAACATAAATTAATCCAGTCTTATATTACTTGCTTAACAATGTTGTATTTCCAACAAACTGCAAGAAAGTCTGATAAGTTTGTTAATCTAATATATTCATAGAAACCTTATTTGGTGGCAGGTTAATTAAATGTAAAAGGTCCTTTAACTTATCATTTGCTTGCTACCAGTCCACATCTTTGCCGAGGCCAAAATTGGCATCTCTGTGAACCGTTTGCTACATTATTCCCATGGCCTAGTCATCCCTAACTGCTCCGAACCACAAATCATTTGCTCATTCCTGTTCAAGCCATCAGTCTAGCCCTCTGGGCTTTGCAGAATCCAGCAATAAATCTAGCTCTGATGACCTAGATCTTCTGAACCCTAACCTTAAAATTAAGGCTAATTGTCCAGAGACCACTAACAGCAAGAGAATTAATCACAAGCCATTTGTCTCTGATTGCCTAGCTTCTAGTCCTACAGGTCATGCAGTACCCAACAATAAAACCATCTCTTCAGTCCTTGCTGTCCCCGAAGTAATCTGAACCCTAACCCTAACTTTTAACCTAACCTGAAAACCAATATCTGATCCCAAATTAACTATGAATCTTTAGTCTGTGGTAAAATGAAGAGATATTGATTAGCCTTTGTGTTTATGACTTAGTTACCCGCTGTTCATTTCCTTGCTAGCTCATGGATTAATGACAGCAAGTCTGAATGAGTGAGGATAATTTCTGCTGTTATTATGGTTAGAAATGCAACTGAAACTAGCTGGCAGAAATGCTTAGTTTTGTGGCTGTGATTGGTTGGCAGGTTATAATTAGGAGCAGGTCTGGGTACAGAAAATGAGGAACTAGTGAATTAGCTTTACAACTGGATCATTTCCTCTTCAATGAGGCAAAGAAAAGGTCTGGAGCCAGGATCTTGTAGTGCTGGAAACAAAGGCAGCATGGGCAGATGCTGTCATATTCTTCAGATCTGAAAATACTGACCTGCAAAATCTAATCTTAAATACCTAATCCTTATTCCAACACCTACATAGAAACAATACTAACCCAGCAGTTCCCCTATGCTGGCAAGGGGAAAGGATGCCTTCTGACTTGGGTTTGAATATGAGTTGTTCTGAATGTTAGAATTTAGTTTACATTTACAGGTAACTTCAGAAAGTGAGAAATTCTGCGGCTTACTCTACAAAGAAATTCTGCTCACCCAAATATTGCAAGCCCTAAAGGATTGTTAAGGTTGCAAAGAAATGGCTTGTAATTTGTTTAAACCTATTGTAAGCCACAGTTCATTCTTCAGGTTTGGGCAAGGCTTAGGACTGAGGAATCCTAGCTTTAGCTTTATGATGGATGTAGCTAGCAGAGACAAAAGTCTTACAAAATAGTGTGATTCCTGACATGGGTTTCAGGCCTCTCCTTCAGGGTAGGGTTTAGGCAGTGAAAACTGTGAAGCTAGATTTGTTCCCGAATCTTACAGCCACTGAGAGGGTAAGATGTGGGATGAAGCTAGTAGAGGAAAAGAAGTTATGACTAATTTCTTATCCCTCATCAAACGTGACTAGGTTAAAATAGACTGGGACTAAACAATCTGCAACTCACAGGAACCATAAAATTAATTAAAGTATTTGACCTGCAGGCTACTTACCTCATGTTGGTCCTGTTGGCAAGTTCCCAGAATAGGAAGAGTCCCTGAAGTTCTAGACTTCCTCTCCTCTGTTTTACCTCTGCCCTAAAAGACAGGTTCTTGAAGTGCTGAAATTACTCAGTTATTTTTTTCCTGCTAGCTGTGTCCTTCATCTTACCTGTTATGACTTGCAAGGTACAAGCATAAAACTATTCAGAGACTTCCTCCCCCTCAACTTCAACCCCAAGAGGGAGGTTTGCCTCCTTACAGAAAGAAAATTTCTATCATTTCTGTCAAATGAGCACTTGACTCTGGCACAATTTGTAAGATTCCAGAGCAGTATTGTTACTTTTTCTTTTCTGAAAGAAATTCTATCAGTACATCTAACCATTATCTGAAACAGAAATCACAAACCATTAGAGGAAAAAAAAGTTTATTGTGAACTAATTCATCCTGCTCGCTACATCTCTGTCTTTATCATAGCAAGACTTGCAAGAAGTTATTTGAAATTCAGAGATTTGATATTAGAACTAGCTCTACTGGTTTTATGTTCCTAAAACCTGATCCTAACTATAGTATTCATTCTGATCTGAGTCAAAGGCTAGACAGAGAAAAATCAATCATACCCTCTTTCTCCATACTAACAACTACTTTCTTCATCCTTCTCTACCAGCACTTGTAAGATTTAGGGTTGTATTTCATTCCGGATTGCCTTGTACTGAATTGTAAGCCTTGAGCTGACCCCAACCCTAGCCCAAAGGCAGTAAAAGTAGTCTGAGACAGTTTACAATACAAACATTTTCTATTTTACGTTGCAAACTCACATTTTTAAGTTGAATCTTCCACCTGCTCATTTGAAATTCCAAGATTCAGGAAGGAAAGCAGCTCCTTACTTCCTAATACCTACCCTTGCCAGAAAGGCATTTGCTGTGCTGCTATTCCATGCCGCAGTGCCCCCAGGCAGCCCCATGAGTGTTCTAGCAAGGCAGCAGGTAAGCAGCTGAAGGAAGGGGTTAAAGTTTAATAAGCAACCCATATGCACATGGCTGTATGGCCGGCTAAGTAGAAACACCTGCCAGGGCTGATCTTTATAGGGAGACACATGTAACTGATTGCTGCAGCTGCTCCTTGAGCATAGGATAGGTAGCAAATATGCCCTTCATAGCTAGTTCCTAGTTTCATCTGCTGAAGTCGTTATGGGACACCCTTTTTTCAGGCAATGACAAATTACGTCCACCACCAAGGCACATCACCTTATTTTCTTTGTTGTCTTTTTGTCATAAGACATAAGACACCCAAACACATCTATATTTCCCCTGCACCTTATTTTCTTTATTGTCTTTTTGTCAGAAGAGATAAGACACCCAAACACATCTATATTTCCCCTGCCCTGTGGTAGTAGGAAACCCAGTGGGCACTCCCTGGAGCTCTCTGGCCTTGAGTTCCAGGCCATGAAGTACACAGCGCCAGAGGCTGTTGTGGCCAAGGGCATTCCTCAGTCTCTATACCTCAGGTCTTGGGGTGGTGTGATGGGTGCCCTGAGGTTGTCCACACTGGGGTGTCTACTGTCGCCGCCTGCCAGTTGACCATGGCATGCTGCTGGGAGCCCTGGCAGAGGAGGTGTTCCAAAATCTGTGTTGATAAATGGGAGTGTTTCCTGCAGCATCCTAGCTACCAAAGTGTGCCCTAGACATGCTTTGCAGCAGGTCAAAATCACCTGTTTCTAGCAGTGTCATACTGTAGAAGAGTGTTTTCCAGTGTCCAGGAACAATTTTGTTTATTGATGTTTATGTAGCTTTAGAGACAAAAATTAATCAGTAGTAATGAGAAGGCTCTGAGGAGACTTAATAGCAGCCTTCCAGTACCTGAAGGGGGCTACAGGAGAGATGGGGAGGCACTCTTTATCAGGGAGTGTAGTGAGAGGACAAGGGGTAACGGGTATAAGCTGAAAGAGGGTAGATTTAGACTAGACATTAGGAAGAAATTTTTCCCTGTGAGGATGGTGAGGCAGTGGCCCAGGTTGCCCAGAGAAGCTGTGGATGCCCCATCCCTGGAGGGGTTCAAGGCCAGGCTGGATGAGGCTTTGAGCAACCTGGGCTAGTGGGAGGTGTCCCTGCCCATGGCAGGGGGGTGGGACTTGATAACCTTTAAGGTCCTTTCGAACCCAAACCATTCTGTGATTCTATGATTCTATGAAGCTGAAGGTATCAGTGGCAATAGATTCCTCCTCATTCCGGTTCTCTTCCTGACCCTGCAGGCCCTGCTGGATGCGTCAGAAATCCTGCCTCTCCTGTTGCTGGTTTCTGAATTCCACAGCAAACCTAGGCCTGTCCCCAAGAGCAACTATGAACCACAACCGATACTGCCCTGGAAGTAGGGCAGTATCGGTTTTTACAGGCAAAACCAACAGCTCTTTCAGAACCTGCCTTCAAAACCTAGACTTAAACCATAGCTCAACAGCTCCCAAATGCTACAGACCTTCTGGCAGTGATGGGCCTCATGGGATCTGGAAATAGCATGTTATCCTCTTATTCCAAAGCAAACCCAACCTAACTCTTCCTTTCTTTTTGGAAGGCTAAAGAGCTCTAACCTAATTTGACGTTGAGTATTGATTATGTGTAATAGAACTGGGCCACACAAGGGCCATATAAGTTAGGCATTTCTGTTCTAAAAAGGAGAACATACAGGGACAGTACAATAAGGGTTTATAAAATGTTTGGCAGAATGGCAATGGGGATCAGAATGGATCAATGGGGATCATCTGTTCACTGTCTCTTTCAATACAAACCTAGGGTAATCAAATAAAATCAGAAAGAGGCATGTTTCAAAATGCTGACACAGTTGGTTCTTTTCAGCTCATATAACTAAGGCACAGAATCCTTTGCTGGATGACCTGTGGATAACGTTTACATGCGCTCAAGGTGAGGTGAGACTAGACAAGATTATGAAAATTAAATTCATGGCTGAATGTTGGGGTGTATTGTCAGGCTTACTCTGTTTTATACTCTAGGCATCTCCCTATGATCATCGTCAGAGCCATGGGAACTGTTAGTTTGACCTTCTATGGCCAATCCCATGTTCCTAAATCCAAGCCCAAGCTGAGCTCACAGCCTAGGAGCAAATCAAACTGTCCAGTCCCTGCTCTCCCAGGTCCTAAGTCTGCCTTTAACATGTCGCATGAACCTGAGATACTAATTATAATCCACTTTTCCTTGAAAGCCATGCAGTGAAGGATTGAACATAGCTTCTCAGACACTGTCATTTTGAAGTCTAAGCTAGTACTGTAGCTACAGCCAGAACTAGAGGTGCCTCAGAAATAATCTTCATCTTTCACCCTTCCTTACCCTCTTCCTTCAAGTCTTGAAGGATGTAGAAATAATGACACTTTTTTAATCTCCACTTTTCACATCTCTAATACCAACAACTTGCTCAAAGTTATACTGTAGTTTTTTGACCCCTTATCTCCCAAGCCATAAGCCTTTTGCCAATGCTGACAGTGCAATCTTGCAAGTAGCTCTGTGAGTGTTGCAGGATCTGGCAATGAAATTGAGCTCTTCTTCTTCAAATCCTAATGCTGTTACCAACCTTAATACTAGTTTTCCCAATATTTCCATGAATCCTGACACCCCCAGTCCTCTTCAAATCTCTTCATCTGCTGAAAGCTGTTCTTCCTTCTCAACCAGCTATACACTGGGATAGATTTCTTTCACTCTTTGCACTTGCATTCAGTGGCTGAGAATTTTAATTTCTGCCTTTCATATTCTTCCCACAGTGTGTACACTGAGCCATGATTTTCAGTCTGACTGTGTCCTGAGTCATTGGCTTCTTTATCTTGCATCTATGTACTTGTTCTGTGCACTAATGGCTGTCACTGTTTTGATTTCTCCCTTGGACAGCTCCAGTGCTGTTGACATTTGTATGAGTTTCTCCAGGGCTGGAGATATTTCTCTTGACATTTTCTCCTGCAAACTGAAATCACATGTCTCACAAATGATGCTGTTTCTGGTTAGAGAATCCTTTTTGTCTCTGGAATTACATGTGGATACCAGAGCTCTCTGTTGTGTAACTCACATATCTAAGTTACCTCTTCTTCTTGATTCCAGGTAAAACCAAAATACTTTCCCCACCTCCATCCCAACCCCAATACCTGCCCACAGTACCTTTCTGCCTAAAATCATGTACAATTATCTATTATTCCTTTATTTCCCAGCCAAAGCACAGGGTATGAGATAGGGACAAATCTTTGCCTTATTAATCCTTACAGTCAGTTCTTTATTCTGGATCCATTTTTCCTTTGTACTGTTTCAATGATTATGCAATGCTATTTGTCAAGAAATCCAGCTTTCCTGTGGAGCGAGTCATAGTGCTTCTCTCTATAAATGTTGCCTTGTTCTCTTCTTAAACACGCACCCTTCTTCAGTATGAGCGTCACTCCCCCATCACTTCTATCCTAGGTAATAAAATGCCAGGATTTCATTATTCTTCAATTAAAGAGGTTCTTCATTAGGAGAAGCCTGTTCACAGATGCTGCAAGTCAACTCCAGCTAGCACTATGACTACATAATGCAAGCAGACTGGTCCCTCCTCCAGACTTTCTTCTTCAGCTCGTATTCCATGCACGTTGCTACATTTCTAAAGACTGAAGCAATCTGCATGAGTATTGGTATGGTTTGCACCCTTTTCTGATGGTCTGAAGACCTCAGATAGGAGAATTTTGCTTACAGATTCCCTTTTTGTTGTTTGGCTTACATGGCTATGTTTCCATGGTTAACCTATCTCTTCAGAAGCCATTTCCAAACAGTTTTTTGAGTGACAAAGATACCATTCAGATGAGTTCTCTGATTCAGCTTGGGGTAGGGGCAAGGGGGAAAGAAAACAAAACAGGGTGGTGGTGGTGAAGGGCTTATTTCTAGACTCCAGTCCTCACTGGAAATCTGTTTCATTTCTGCTGACATCAGATCATTGATTCAAACACCCCTACACCCAATTTGTACCAGTTCAGGTAGTATTCAGACTGGCAGACTCCAGCAAACAGCCTCTGATAAATGCATCTTTCGGTTCCTTTGAAAACAGCAAAACTGTAGTGATGTATTTGGCCTGGTGTTTCTCTCAGGGCATTGTGCTCAATTCACTGGTCCCTGAGCTGCATTGTTTTACAGAGAGATGTTTGTTTTGTGAAATCTGGGCAGAGTTCATACAAGGTGCCCTCCAATCGCTCCTTCCTCCAATCAGTTCCAGTAATTTGGCATTACTAAGAAGAGGTAGACATATTTTGTTTCATTTCACACCCACTCACACACTTTTGAAATGAGGAACAGAACTCCAAAAGGACTAGATTTGTTTTCCTTTTGAAGGGGGGCAAAATGCCAATTTGGGCTGCTGTGAAGAGAAGGAAGTCCTGAATTAACAACGTATGAGTTCCTAGCTATGGACAGACACTCTTCCCCTTGGCTGAGCTATCAAGAGGGGACAAATCCCATATTATCGGTAGATCCCACTTCTTACAACTGCACCCCATGACTTCTGGAAAGCTCTTCCATTCTTCCCGTTCTCCCAGGCAGCAGTTCTGCTGTGAACATAAACTGTAGTCCTCATGTTTATTCATGTCTGGATGGGAGAAGTAATGGCAGCTTGTCCTCTCTATAGCAAGGCGGTTGCTACATTTGTCTGCCTTGACAGGTCTGTTTTCAGGAGTCACTAACTCCTACTCATTTGCTTTTTGGGCTGGTGCATTCTGGAGCAGAGCAAGGGCAGTGCAAGTGGGAGAAGTTGAGTAAAGGAATTTTGCCCTAGCCCTGTCTGCTACTGCTGCTGCCCTGTCCAGGAGTATAAACCGCATGATGGCTAAATGGAGAATGTTTACAGCTGAAAGGAGTGTGGATGCCAAAATACTCAGCTGCGGGCCTGGGCAAAATGTTTCTGGCCAGGGCAGTTGTATGAAAATTTCTTGTTAGGCTCTTAGGGAAAGCAGTGTCCTTCCGAAGCAGGAGCTTGGCTGTGTCAGAGCAAAGCCAGTCTGCACTTTTTTATGGTGGCATATACCTTGAATTTTTATGTCTTATGGCAACTTGCCTTTGCCAACTGCTGGATTTCAGAATGGGTGGCAAAGTCTTGTATGCAGCAGAGCAAACATTCTTTCCTTTCCTTCTCTCTGAACAAATCAAGAATAAAGCATCCACTTGCAGAACCAGGCTGCTTTTTTCATAGCAGATGAAGAGATTTTGGAAGGAGGAAGGCTCGTGTAGCTCCCTGTATGACAATTTATGTGACTTGCTTTTTGCAGCTGTCCAAATTACCTCTTAAAATTCTGCATCTCTGCAATAACCGTACATACCATTTGCCCCTCCACTTTGGTTTAAGGTCACTGCCTCTTGCTGCTGTGCCATGAAGCTGGGGCAGTAGCAGCTGGGTTTGCTGCCATGGCCTCAGATTAGCGAAGGTGAAGCTAGGTAACGGTGGGTGAGGGCAAAGCAGCTGGCACGATAGAGTGAGCTATCTGCCAAGACAGCTGGATAGCTCTGGAGAGCAGTAACTCCCTGCTCCCAGCTGCTGCTGCTGCCAGCACAACTTCTGTGCTCCTGCTCTCATAGTTTTTTTATTCTCTCCTTGGGGCTCAGAAAGCTGAGCAGCAGCTGAGAGACTGCTTTGCTGATGGGCTTATAGATAGCATCATTGTTTCTCGCAGATGTGTGGCACAATCAGCAACGCAAACCTCTTGAGTGGAGAAGTCACAGCTCAGGACAGCTTCTTTCAGAAGATGCGGCACCTAGATTTTGTTTTAGTTTCTTCATCCTTTCTTTCTTTTTCCTGGGTCATAAGCCAGTTGCAGCATCTGAGACCCTGAGAAACAAACACCAACTATAATTATGGGTGCAATAAAACTGCAAGGCTTGAAAACCTTGACATTTGCCAGCCATTCTCCCCACTCAGCTTGGGTGAAAAAAACTGCTTGGGTGTGTGAGAGGCAGTGTGTCAGCCTCAGTGTCCTACAAGGTGACCAAGATTTAGAGGTTGGAGAGGGACACCGGTATTTCCATTCTCCTTCTTCTGGGACCTACATCACTACTGCCATTATTCCAACAGGAGAGTGGAGTAGGAACAGAAAAAGGAGAGTTATGAGTTTCCCAACTTTTTTTTCTTCCCCTAAGCCTGGAATTTTATAAAACTCTAACTCCAAAACATACTAAAAGCCTGAACTGCTTACAAAACCTCAAGCTCCACAGGGTTTGCTTATCCCTAGTAATTATCACTTAATATTTGGCCCAGCACAGCTATCTTTCAGTCTTATAAGGATAAATGTATTTGTTTCACTGCTATCTGAGCTCTTTTCACCATCAGACTGAAACCTATAGTTTATTATTCCTGGACAGAAGCCTACACACACTATGTGTTACTTCTGTAGTTCCCTCAGTCAGTGGGAAATGTTTTAGTATTATTATCATTAAATATTTTGCCAGACACTGTGTTCTTCCAGCTTTCACAGAGATAGGGAGGGAAGAGATGTGTGGCTAAAGTGCAGGCTTAAGAGATGGGGGACAGGAGGGTTTTTTTCCTTATCTGTGCTAAACTGCTTAGAGAGAAAATACCTCCGGTAACCAGAAAGGTTATAAGGCCCTTAACTAGCTACTATTTCCTTGTACTCCAGCTTCTAAACCCATCAAATTAAATGAAGCATTTCATGACCACAGGTGCATTTATCAGGAAGGCTCAGGCTTAAATAACCTGTGCAATACTTCCTTGCATCGTTGTTTCTTGGTATACATAGAACAATATAGGTTTAGTTCCTATTTTTAAAGAAGAAATTAAAGGATCCTCATTGCAAAGTTCATTATTTCAGTGGGTTTAATACCTTCTCAACCATGATTTTTTTTTTTGTTTATACGTATTTAATCTAAAGGGTTAATCTGCACTGTAGATAACGGAGTTTAAACTCTTAAGAGATTAATACTGATTTATTTAATAATGTTGCAAAAATACAAACTCACAAATTTTAAGCTCACATCTTTCAAGGTTTTAAGTCTCTAGTTCAGAGTGGAAATGATAAGTACTAGGTGGTTCAATACCTCTGAAGCCTTTATTTTATGCAACATTTACAATTAATTATATTAATATTATGTATCACAGCATGTTAGTCTAAGAGAGTGATGTCAAAGCTGGGTGAGGCACAGTATCACAACAAAGAATATTTGCAGTAGGAAATAAACTAATTCCAGACTTCTGAATCCTCCTGTGCCATGATGCTGCTCCCCTAATTTGTCATTCCTGGACAAAGACCCTGAAGCTTTTAATACTGTTTATGAGAGTTCCCTTAACCACTGCCTGAAAACAACATGTGCCAGTCATCTCATTGGGGCTGATGTGTCTCTAGTTTCACCAGATACTCCCCCTGTTCAAAAGCAGAGGCTTACAGGCAGCACCAACAGTGTCATTCGGGCAAAAGAGCAAGAGGAAACGTTAGCAAAGAGCTGACTCCACAGAGAATCAAGGATCCCTAACTCCCACAGCAGTGGCCTTACCGTGAAAGCAGAAGACTTGAACCTGCACACCTCACTTGGAGGTTCGCATCTCAAACTTTCTGTTGGACTGAGTTTCGGTCCCCTGACCTCAGCCAGAGCTGCTCAGCTTTGAAAATCAGGCCTCTTTAGGTACGACTGGAGCATATTGATTTCAGCGCTGAACTTGAGGAAATTCCAGTCTACTATATTATCCGTCCACCTGCACTTTGGGAGATGTAACTGGACCAGGAAAAAAAAAAAAAAACAACAAACTAGGGCTTGTAGTTTGGCAGCAAGACTGGATGCAGGTGGATGTGGAAGAGCCATATTGCCAAATGCAATAGGATGCTGATCCCTTCCACCCACCCCGGGAGCCGCCTGCTTTTCTCCCAGCAGAAGAGGCCATAAGGACCAGAAAGTCACGCGGTGGTGAGCAAGTTAATAGTGCTCCTAATGGCCTACATGCGCTACATACGCTACATGCATCAAATGAAATGAGTATGAAAATGGTTCATTACCTGCCTGAGATCCAAGGTCAGGTTTTTCAAAGGAATTGAGGTACGTAAAGTTGCAGGTGGACAGCTAGTAATGTTTACAAAAGCACTCGCATGCCAGATTCCCATGGATTTCAGTATGGGTTAGACACATGGAGATAGAGTGTCTTTAGGCATCCAAGTCCTTTAAGAGGTGAAGTATTTTGCATTTACTGCAGCGTCCTGCAGGGTGCATAAGGATTATTACTATAGAGCAGCTTGTGTGCTGTGAATCCAACATGCTGGCTTACCCTGCAGTGACTTGTTCATCTTCCCATATCCAGTGGAACAAAATCTGTTACGTACATCCCACGTAACTACCATCCAGGGAACAATGCCTATTTGTGTTCTGGAAGCCTTCTCTTGAGTTTACTTTTCATATTAAGAAGGGGAAAAAGATGGGTGGTGGGGGGGTGGGCAGGAGAGAGAGAGGCATCAGTGTCCAGCACACAGCACATTACCAGCTACACTACCAATTAACGTGCCAGGATTCCCTTGCTCACACATGTTATGCTGTTTTGATGTAACTACATGACAGTTGCATTCAGCTGCTTCTTTCTATGGAAAAAAACATCTTCAAAAGAGCAGATGAGCGTGACCCCGTTTCTCATTTTGTTTCCCATTAGTTTAATTGTATATATATTGAATGTATCATCTATCGTGGAAAATTGCTTTCGTCTCTGTAACATCTGCAGGACACTACTATGGCAAAGACTAGTGCATCTGCTGACGCAGCTTTTGCTCTCCCCATTTGTTACTCCTTTTCATATTCACAAATGTCCAACCTGTGTTCCTAAAGCTAACCTGCTAAACCCACTGATTTCGATGGGAAGCGCAGGTGCTCAGCGACACAGCAGATCCATCCATTTTTGTTTAGGTGTCTAAATATGCCTTTACTAGCTTAGACATTTGGACTCAGTGTTCTTGCTCTGGGAGCATTAATCTTACATCTCAAGTGTACACTAAATTCCGGTTTGCTTCCTCCATCTCAGTCTGTTAAAAATTTGGTTCCATGTTTTTATTAATACCATTCAGCAGCAGCTTTTTTCTTTGCTACAACCTCACTGTCAACCCACTGCTTGCTCACTGGTGATCCCAAAATGATCTACGAGTTACATGTCCTGTCTATGCATACAACATTCATTGTATAGAAGATGTACGTAACCCTGATGGTGAGGCCAGTATTTATAACTCCTTTGCACGCCATCCTCTCCCTCCTTGTAATCTTTGTAAACCAGAAGAGACTCCAGTTTGGCGGCAGGAGTGGAAGGTGAAGCTAATTTATTCTGCGAGTGGCTCTGTTTAGTCCCATGACTTGTCTGTGTGCAGCGCATGCATATCATCCCCGAATGCCTTGGTACACGTGTTAACAATGGGAAAAGTCCTTGGTGGAAGAATGTAACTTTCTAACTCAGCTGCTGCAGTTGGCAGAGGCTGTTCCTCCCTTAGTCCACAATTTGTCTTACTTGATCTTGTGACTGCCTGTGGAAATACCCCAAATTGTTTTTCTTGCATTTTCACCTGCAGGACTTTAAATTAGAGACAGGAAAAACATTTCAGCAGTATTGAAATAAATGTGTTTCTAATTGTATGCTTTACTTTTTTTCAACTGAATTTCTCAAAGCATTTGTTTAAACATGAAAATACACTAGTCGGGAAAAAGGAGGAGGTAGGAAACTGCAGTGTTCCACATACTGAGTTCTTTTTAATCCTATTTTTAGGCAAGTAAAGACAGTTTGCTTCCCTTCAAATGAGCTGTCAGTTTACTCTCTAAAGCGAATGGAAGTCTTCCTGAGAGCCACAGAGATCCTGGGACAAAGGGACAAAGACAATCATGACAAGGTTCAGTACCTGGTCTTTACTTTTTGCCTTTTTTTCTTCTACTTGGTGCCATCACCACACCCCAAAGGGTGCATGCAGCTTGTGAAGTCAGAGCCAAGATTAATTTTGGGGAGTGGGCCTGCAAGCCATCTTTCCCCACTCCTCCAAATATAAGCAGTTCCATCTCAGACCCCCCTAGTAACAGAACCTGCCCAGTGACAAAGCCCTGCAAGATAATGCTTTAGAAACATCCCTAATTTACGTGTGTGTGTGTGTGTTTGTGTGCGTATATGTCTTGGAGAGAATTTGGGTTTTTTGCTCCTCCTGTTCTGCCCCTGAAGAAGGGACCCCAGCTGTCTGTAAGAGCTTTTTGGCCAATTTGTGTCAGTTCAATCACTGAAGGTTGGTTTTTTTTGCTATAGTAAATTATATATATATATATAT
>NW_010107367.1:0-11413 GCF_000699245.1 Pterocles gutturalis | reverse complement strand
TCTGTGATTCTGTGATTCTGTGATTTTACTCCTGTTTTACACTTGTCTTGCACTGCAGTAAATAATTACGTAAAGATGAAGACAATTGCAAATCAGGCTTGACATATTTCACTGAGCAAATTGCAGGAACCATAGTTAGGACTCCTTAGGTGTTTGCCCTGGTTTTGCAAATCACTTGCTATGTGACCTTGGACAATTAACCTTTCAGTGTTTCTGTTTATCTAACTGTAATACCTCCCAGGGTGTTATTAGGCTTAATTTATCCATCACTCAATATGCTCATATAAAATATTTTGAAATCTCTGCTGGAAGAGGCCAGGTGAGTGCAGAATAGTATTTAGAAAGATAATTCACCTGTTAAATTTGGTTTGTAGCTTCATTGATTTACTAGGCTTTATCAACATAATTTCATCCAAAATACTTAGCAAGTACAGATGGAGAAAACCAGGAGAGGGTTATCAAGATAATGGATGTTTAAAAAGATGAAAAATTTCAAGAAGTGGTTAATGGGTCTCTTTAGGCATGATATGACACTGAGTCTTTCAAACAAGCTTAAATAAATTAATATTTGCATTAATATGCATTTCTCAGCAAGGTATGCTCAATGCTTTTAGCTTGCAAGCCAACCATGAAAAAGCAGGAAGATTTAAAAAAAAAGATCTGTAAATAAAGCTAGTCAGAACAGACAATTTCCAGGTTTTCTTCTTATCTTTTAAATGAAGGCTTCAGTCACTGCAGAGAGAAGCAGAATTTGCAAGGTACTTGTCTGAGCTCGTGTATTTCTGTGACTGTAAAGTTTAAGATTGTAAGTCCACACTTGAAGTAGGCAGAAAAGCTTTTTTATGCCAGAAGTTTCTTTTTGGACGTAGGAAGTAGGCAGAAAAGCTTTTTTTGCCAGAAATTTCTTTTTGGACGTAGGAAATGTCCTTCAAATAATCAAATTTTCTAATGAAGATTATTATTTTTGGTCAGAAAAATTACTGTCTAGAGTACTCTGTAAAAAATAATAAACTATAAACTCTGTCTGAAGTTTCATCCACTGGAGACTATCCTTTACTCTCCTTACACCAGCGCAAACCGGGAGGGTTTTGCAATGGCTGCTTCAAGGTTTACACCAGAGGAAGTGGCAGCAGCCAGAAAACTAAACCCAGACTCACAAGTGCCAAGGGAAAGCCCAGCAGAAGCTAGAACCATGACGAATGCTTGAAGCAAGATGCAGGTATAAATGCCATTTTTTTTGTTTACAGGAAGAGTACCCCAGCATTAGCGAGGGAAAAAAGGGCAGAACACTTTACAGATAGCCTGTGGGACATGCTACATTTTAAGCAGATAATGAGGAAGGAGAAATGAATATGCAGCCACCAGGGAAGGTCGCCATAGAAGTTGAAGGAAATAGTATTTTATAATGAAGAAAGGTTTGGAGATGTATGTATTGTACATAAAATGACTCAAGACCTGATGTTAAGACTCTATCGTTTCATTTAGAAATCAGTCCTGCATGCTAAATAGGTGTGGTAGCATCATTTCTTTCCTGATTAACAGGACATTTTTCCCTCTTCTGAAGGCAGAGCACTGAAAAAAAAGAATCCTTATTTTGCTTATTGCTTCTCCACTAGGGAGAATAGCCGGGAGCCCTGCTCGATGCCAGGCTCAGGCTGCTGACTTAGCTTTTCTTCAGTGAGCACTGCAGCCCTTTTGCTTCCTACTCTCATCCCAAGCACCAGACTAATAAGGCTTCTTCTCCTGGCTGCAAAGAAAGCAAGCAATTGAAAGAGTCTCGGCTCAGATACTTGGGAACGGCTGGCATATTATAGGATAGGAGGTTCATAACAGTTCATAGATGTAAGAGGATAATTAAATTGATGCAAGAGTGATTTTTGCAGTTTGTGCATTCTTAAGCTGAAAGCACATCTTTATCTTTACATCTGTTCTGGAAACATCATGGTTTATTCGTCTTTAGCAGGAGCTTAATTTTGTCTGATTTCAAATGAATGTTTTCAAGCCCAGCAGATGAAGTAACACAACAGGTCCAATTCTCCACCACTTGGTGCTCTGAGTGGTTACTCAAGTTTGCAGAAAGCATCCCTCTGTGTTGCCTAATCAGACCCCACCATTCATATTGGTGGCAGTATTTCTGGCTGGAGTGTGGGCACCACCTTGTTTTTTGTTCTGCAAGGCAAAGGAGGCTCAGCACAGGGGGAAGGAGCCGCAGTTAAATTCCTGCTCTGTCCTCAGTAGGGCATATCTTAATGTTTTTCATCTTTTTCCTCTAAGCTGGGCGAAAAGTGGTTCATCTCTATGTGGACTTCTGTTCAACCACCACTAAGCCTGGTTTAGGGGGTACAGGTTAAATTATCTCATGCTTTCTTTGGGGGTGCAAGCTTATTAGTGATGGGTACTGATAAAGAAATCTGACTACCCTTACAAGTTAGAAGCTTCTGAGTGTTGTTGCTAATGGGCTGCCACATTCACCTTCTTAGGGTGCCTGGTATTATCATACCTGAGTGACTGATTATTATATCTTGAGTGATTTGCATGTCTTGAGTGGTTGAACACGGGCAATTTCTTTTATTATATGTGTGTTCGATATAGGAGACAGTGGAGGCCTGAATTTCCATGGAACAAATGCACTTTTACCTCTGTTAGCAGACCAGAATGAAGTAACTTTGCTGGAAGAGCAGCAGTGTTTGGGAGCAGAGTATCAGGCCTGAGGAGTCACCCTGCTCTTGCTAAGTGGCTTGTGCACCGTTCCAGGACCCCCTATGCAGGGTTAATAATGCTAGCACAGGGGAAGTTGCTCTTTTGCTGTCTAACACTCCACTTTCTATTCAGGACTCAGCTCACAATTGTGCCAGTTATTTTTTTTTTTTTTTTTTTTTTTGTTAGCCAAGAAATTGTAGGAAGCAAAACCCTTTGAAAAACAAAAATTCTTCATCAATAGTTTATACATCGGTTGTTGAATAAATTATTTGTGAGCATCACTGCACTGCTCTGTGTAGAAGAGTTATAAGCCCCTGCCTTTGCTTACTAAGTCCTGGCCAAGCTTTCCTTGGTCGTTTCCTCTCTCTGTGGCATTTCCTTTTTCCATTGCTTTATTCATAAGGCGGTGATTTTTATCGCTCTCTGCTCAGTAATAATGTGGTTCCTATCCTTCCTGCAAGAAGAAATTTCTTATTCTTTTTATTACATATAATCATTCTTTTCTTAATTTATAGCATGTCATGTATTATTCAGCGACATCTCTTGGCTCTGATTACAGGTTCTATATAATCTTACACACTTCAAAAATGATTGTTTAAATTACAATAAAATAATATCCAGCTCATTTATCTGGTGAATTTGTCTTTCATTTGCAGTTATCGAGGCCAATGTTTTATACAAAAGAACTTTTTTGAGGAGCCTTGCAGAGAGGTGGAGCTAATGTGCCAGGATTCCTTGAGAAAGAGAAAGAAACAGCCCTGGGGAGCACTACCTGCCTCCGGGGAAAGATGTTGAGGTTTGGAGAGAAATGGCACAGAATCTGTAAATCACTGGAGGACTGAACCAGAGTGCATTGAAGACGGTGGGAGCAATGTCAACTGACAGCAGATTGTGATCCTAGCAGGTTTTAAAATTCTTCTGAGGGTGAAAAACTGAATTAAGCTTTCTTGGCCTCCTTACCATCTCCAGACAGACTCAGAGCTCATTCTATGGGACATGTGAACAGTGAAACACTTGTGCCTCCATCCCTCTGCCCTCCTCTGCTGGTCTAAGCCAGCAAGAGCCAAGTGTGGTGTGGTTTGGTTTGATTTGAGATGGGAAGAAGACTTGTACAGGAGGTAGGGTCAGTGGAGAGGACCTGCTTTTAGGAAGTGGAGAAATGAGGAGAGGCTTGAAAAGCTGTTCTTCCTTGACCGTGGTGAAATTAATTTTCACACTGTTTCTCAAGATCAATGAAATAATCTGTGCTGTGGTATTTTCCCATCAATCCAGGTACAAATTGCTTCTATTAATAGTTAAGTATTGTGGTAGTGTTATGCAAAACCTGTTGAAAATTGGGCTTCTGCTGTTTTTAGCGGTGGACACACATACACATATAGGACAGCATTATCTGCTCCTTTTAAATAAAAATCCTGCTAATTTCAGCAAAAACTTGCTGGTCCTTCTATTTACCCAGTTTCTATGTATTTAAAATCTCTCTGGTCCTCTCCTGTATCCCAGCTATCTGCTTTGTATCAGAGAGGGAATTTCCTGCTGCACTGTTGACCAAACAATAAACCACAGTGCAATCACACCTGAGCTAAACCCTGGAATAAAGCTACTAGAAGTGTCCAGGCTTTTCTTTTGCTTTGTGAAGACCCACTGACTCAAGGGAAGAGACCTCTGAGTATGTTTTCAGAGTGCTGTTAGGACTGAGTGCAGTTGATAGGTGTTATGGGTCTAATCTGGCTACCCCTTCAGTTCCCTGGTCCTTATGAAATAATGCAAGATGTCCGTATGAACTCACCTTGTTTCCCAGAAATATCTATTTTTTCCTGCTCCTTCAGTCTACCTCCACTTCAGAAGAGGCTGCTGAATACTTCTGTAGCTGGTGCAGCTCCTCTGGCCACCGCCTTGTGTGTCAGGAGCCATTTCATAGGGAAATCACTCCTTCACACCTCAGCCAAGGTGTCCCAATCAGCTCCAAGTCCAGATGCCTTGGAGGGAACACAAATCCTGCCCAGGAATTTATTTTCTGTAACTTAATTTTCTCAAGCTAGTGGTACATCTAGGTCCTGACCCACTGGGCAGGCCAAGTTAATATCAAGGTTTTGTATCTTGGGCCCTTTTCTAACCCATATTGTAAAAGCAGAATGGCACATACCAAGCAGTGGGCATGTCTCTTCCAGGGTTACTTCATTCTGCTACAAAGATACAGCTGCTCTGTGATTTCTGGCCAGACATCCAGATTTCAACTTCAGCTTTCTTACTTTTGAGGGAGAGGGAAGGTGCTGGGTATCTGTGCCTAGTCTGAGCCCTAATTTGAATCTAAGCTAAGCTTATCCTTTTTGTTCTCACTTGGGTTAGGTGCGGGGTCTGCTGCAGGGGTGACTCCTCCCCAGCTGACATTCCCAGGATGGCACAAAACCCACTTCTAGCATGAAATCAGTTCCTATTAGCAAAACTGCCGACTGTAAGCTTTCATTTACACTCCCAATGCCCGGAAAAACAACACGTTTCTTACCATCCTCACACAGACAGTTCCTACAAGCTCTTTTAACAAATAAAAGCAATGGAGGTCTTTTTGTTGTTGCTTTTTGTTCAAGACTCCTGACTGAAAAGCCGCAGTACCCACTCTTCTCTCTGGTTAGGATCCAGCACTGCAGAAACTCATTTTCACTATAGTTCAGCTGAAAACTTTAAAGACTGCGGACAGGAGTTGGAGCAGTCTCTGGGTGCTGATTCTTGTCAGGTTTATAGATGTCTTCCTAAGCAAGTCATTTCTGTTGTCTGCAGGATGTTGCTTCTATCTCTAAGGGCTAGGTTATGTAAAAATAACGTCAGAAGCTGTCCTTAACCTGGCAAAAACTGGGAATCCTGATTGTTCAATGAAACGCTGCCTTTTCAATCAATCCTCCTCCCTAATTAGTGCTGCGTGGTGGAGCTGATCTTTTAATAATAGTGAAAAAAAAGAGAGTAATTTGGTTGATGATTGATGGGAGAAAACCTGAATATGTTATTAAGAGTACCAATCAGCTGCATCTAGAGGGGGTTTAATCCGTATTTGACAAAAATAATGAGATAGATTTTTCAATATGAATCACTCGAGTGGCTCTCCCATCTAGGCATTATATCTAATGTGGTCTGGTGTGACCTGGGGGAAGAGGCTGTTCCTGCCAGCCTTACTTCGTGCACTAGCAAAAGTTACCATGGTCCTCAGGAAGCCTTACTGGAAAAAATGCATTTCACTGGGGTAATCTGAGTGTGCAGAAGAACAGGCAAGTCAGCCACAAGATTTGGTTTTACAACACTGGGAATGAAGACAAAGCCACCTTAATACAAAGACTGCTTGTAACTAAAAGTTGCATTTCAGTCTGACACTGTTGGTTTGCTCATCAGGTCCTTTTTGAGGATTGGTACTAACGAGTCTGAAATTGTAGGCCTAAAATTTTATACTAGCATGATGCGGGAAGTATTTTCTAGGTTAAAATTCTCTTACTTTACTGCAATATTATCTCAAGAAAATAGCATGAAGGGATATCGTCTCTTGCTGCTGACCTGCATTTGAGGAGACAGAGCTAATAAAACTCATGCGCCTACATCCCACAGGCCTTGGTATGGAAATACACAAGAAGCCAGAAAAATAAATTCCTTTTATCTAGAAGAAAAAGGCAAGAAAAATCAGAATCGCTTTTCTTAGATGGTTAAATCGCCTCAGTCTTATGAAGTCTTAGGACACACAACATTATTAAAAATACCCTACAAAGTCATGAGCTTATGCTCTCTTGTAGCTCCTCCTAGCATAACCTCCTCCATTAGGAGGCATTAGGAGTTCCCTGAAAAACCCCAGACCAAGCCTGTGAAGTCTCTTACCTAGCTCTTATTGCTGTAGTATCACCTGGCCAGTTAGTGGTGGCAGCTGGGATGCTGGGTGTGCTGATCAAAAGGAAACAAATCTGAACCATCCTATCGGGAATAGGATTGTATTAAAGATAGAAACTTCCCTGTGCCCTTTCTCAGGCACAAAGGGCTGGTGGATGTTGGCTGTGTACTGTCCTTTTGCACTACCGCCTCTGAGTTTGGAAGTATTGACTCCATCCAGTTTTAACTACTTTAACCCAAGGGAGGGGTCATACTCCCTACTGAGGACAGGCTCTCTCAGTGGGCAGTCCAGCATGCCCAAATAATTAAACTCTGACTTGCCCTCTGGGGGAGATTATGTCTCTCCCTGGACTAGCCTCTGGTTTTAGGTAGCTGAGTTCGTTGATGTAAATATGCCCATAGTGCTGTATATGTAATCTCACATCACAGCCATGGTTCCTCTCAGTGTGAGCCAGGGCAGAAGCTAACTGATTGCAACTAGGCTTTAAAAAGAAATGTAATTAGATGTAAGTCACCATTTCAGAGCAGTTGTGTTGACAGCTAGGGGGATTAATTCTGTTCTTACTTATTAAGCATATGCTCCAGATTTTTGATATAATTTACGTTGAAGAGAATATTACATGACAGGCATCCCTTTAAACTTCTACAACTTCTTGGATCTCCTTCCAGCACTAATTGAAATCCCAAGCGGTGAGCCTACCCATTTAATACAAACTCAGTAGTGTGTTCTGCCTCTGGTGAAGTGGTTGTTGGGTGTGGGGAGTTGTTCTGCTGCTCCTGTCTGCATATACAGACAAGTCTGGTTAAGGGACTCAGTCCCGCAGTGGCTGGCATAAGCTCTCTGAACACAAGGAAAACAAAACCTCCCATCTCCCAGACTGCCTGGTCTTCCCCTTGGCTTGGCTCTGCTGTTCCTGGCTCTTGCCCTCCTCTGCTTAGTGTGGAAGAAACTTTGGCGCTTCCTTGTCCCCTGGGGCTGTGGCACCCATCGTCCTGACACGCAGTACAGACTGTGCCTATGAACTGTAACACAAAAAGATGTCTCTTAACTGTGACAAGCAAGTGTTAATGTAACATGCTGCTGCAACACAGGAGTACTGAAGCCCTTAGGCATGGGTTTTCAAAGGGCTGGACAAGCCTTGGAGATCCAGAAAACTCACCTAAGCAGCTAATCTTCAGCAAAGCGTGCTCTGTAGCACTGGTGGTACCAGGACAAGCTAAGCTAGAGAGGGAGGCAGGAACACGGGGTTTTCACTGTGTGGTTTTGGAGTTGGAGCCTTTGTTTCTCTTGAAGATCTAACAATGTAGGTGCTAGTTACCCTGCTGAGGGAGACTTTGGGGGGGGTCACAGATGGCATCCAAGCCACAGCCCTCCGTGCACCACAGGAGGCTGACACATGCCAGCGTCAGAGCAAGGACAGCAGTCACACTGCCGTGGGTAGGGCGGTCTCTCCTGTGAGTGACTCTCTGACTATTTCCCCAGTCAGGCAGCTGTCCCTGAACACGGACTGTTTGTAAATATTTGTAAATACTCAAAAATTGTAGTCATTTTTGTAAAGTTTTGTAAATAGTCAAAAATGATAGTCATGCTGCTGGCTGAGATAAGTGTAATAAGGAGCTTGAAGCAGGCAAGAGAACTGCATTAGGAAAAGAAGCCTTGGCTTTTTCCTTCAGCAAAATGCTCAGCTAGTTAGTGCTGGTGTAGCTGAATCTGAGCTGTGTCACCCACTTTGATTATTGTATTATTGTATTATTAATTGCATAACAATAGTGTTGCTATTCTGTACCACCGATGGGGATTTTACCTATTTCATTAGCTCAGTGGGAATGGTGCACAGAAACAGTTTAATTCTGTAGGATTATACTGAGTCACAACGCTCAAAGCAGCAAATTCGAGGATACTAGAACAAATTTGGACACCAACAGCCTCCTAACAGCACAGACTTCAGCTAAGATCACTCCCACTAAAGTATGCAGCCAAGGCACAGCTGAACGTGACTCACAGGAAATAGTATGCTGACCTGAATACCCATGCTGGGTACATGCCGTGGGTGGGCAGCTTAAAGCCATTTCTCTTAGTCCTATTTTTCCCCCCTTCCTGATCAACGGTGAAAACCAAATTTTATTAATCTGAGTTTCCCTTTGCCCTGCAAAAGCAGTAAATATGCTGTCCCCACCCTCCCAACATCAAGGGCTCCTCTGTCACAGATTTATGTAGAAAAGCTGCCAAGTCTGGTGCGAGGCTTGCTGATGAGTAGTGGTAAGGATTTGCAGCTGGGAGAGACGTTGGAGGCGGTGTGAGGCGAGGGAGTGGGTTTGGGGGAAGTGATGGGCTGCCAGGGTGGATCTGTAGGGTCTGCTGCAGCTAGATGGAGGCATGGGCAGGTCCCTGCACAGACACACACGCTGCGCTGGCTGAATGATGGGTTTCGGTGTATTGTCTAAGGTAGATACAGACTGCTCAATGAAGGCACTTACCAGTGCAAAAATACAAATGCTGGTAGGATTGTAATACCTGTGAGTTTACAGTGGAAAAAAAATCACGATTCCTAATCCCTACCTTGAGCTATAAAAGGGCAAACACGGATGAAACTTCTTTTTTTCATCTGCTCAGGTCTTAAGCAGCATGAGCATTAGGCAGCCGGTGTGGTTACAGCCTCATATAGCAATTCCCACAGACTCCATTTGGGCACATGTGCGAACCTTTTTAGAAGAAAATGGTCATGTAGTTGATTTGTACTAAAGGAGAAAAAACATCAGCAAGAAATGTGGAGGTAGGCAACTATGCATAATGTAAATGACATAAGGAGGAACTGAAGGTAAATAATCAGCATTACTAAGTAATTTTAAGGGTCCTGTTCCCAGGACTAAAGCTAGCCAATAGTAACTTTGCTGTTAGGATCTTAAGAATCATTGTATCCAATTAGTAGCTGCCAAATCAACAGAGCTCTGTATAAAAGTATGTAATCGACACACAATAAATGGCTTCAGCACGATCATATTGGTCTGCATCTGAGTCCTTACCAGTGTCAGGCACACATTCCACTACAGGCAAAACCTGCCTCTGTACAGGGAATTCAGGGAAAAAGAGGAGCTTATGTTTTCTTGACATTAACGAGAAGGATCTGGCATTAACTGAAAGTAATTGACAACATTAGGGTAATGATAAAGGGCTGGCCTTGTTGCCAGAAAGACAGATTAGAGGGAGAGACATTTTCTGAGTCCAAGAATTATTCCAAAGGCAAGGAAGTGCGTCCTCTCTAAATCCATAGGGATATATAATGGATCTACTTATATTTTCTTGTTGCTGCACAAAAACTTTCAGTCTTTGAAACAGACAAGTCATGTTTTTTCCCACTGTGGAAAAATATAGATCAGGATTGTACTGGTCTATTGGTAACTGTTCCATGGTCTGCATGCAGTTGAGCTTTTGCTACAGAAAGTGAATCCATGAACATGTTGCCATGGCACTATGAGTTACTGCATGCCAGCTGAAATGTACTAACTGGGAGAGAAGATTGCACCAATGGATGTAACATTTCATTTTTTTTCATATTTCTTTTTCTTTTGTGTGTTTTTGTGCTAAATACTTATAGAGGATGACAATACCATATGAACTCTAATTCACTGGTGTTCACCTACACTGGCATTTCTGCTGCATTGGGGCATTCGATTGTATTGCATTGACTGAACAATTGTACATGTATGTAGGACTGCAGATAACTGGGTGCCTTAAGACAAGGGCAGGACTGTGCAGTTGGGACTTCATCACTGTTTAAGTATGGAGTGTATGGATAGCAACAGGTCTGCTTTAATGGATACTTTAATTTAGAAAATATATCTATGGAAGTGGGGTAGCTTATCTAAAGACAACATGTTCGTGACTTTTCTTTCTTATGAATAGGAGCGAGACATTTAAACAGCCTTAGAATATAATATGCTTTGCACCCAGATGAACTTTGAAGTTTCGAGTCACCAAAAGTGTGTGACCGATTTTGACAAAATGGATTAGAACAAAATAAGGAAAATATGCAAAATACTGTATAGAAAAAATATTGATCTAACTCTAGTCTTTTTGGCATCAGCATGAAAACCCACAGTGACTTCGGTGCAACCTGAATTTAGATGAGTATCGGTGATCATTTTGGAACAAAGAGACAAAATGAACAACAGTGAGTCACTGTGATGAGATGGGATTCACCCCAGCATCCCAGAGTGTTGTGGTTTAAACCCAGCAGTTTTGCTAGGCTGGCAGCAAAACACCATGCAGCCGCTCACTCACCCTCCCCCCTCTTAGGGTTGGGGAGAGAATTAAAGAGGTAAAGGGAAAAGAGACTCGTGGGTTGAGATAAGAACAATTTAATAACAAAGCTACAATAATATTGAAAATAATAATGATGATAATAATAGTAATATATACAAATATACAAATGAGTGATACACAGTGAAACTGCTTGGTCACACCTGGTGACCAAGGCTCAGCCGGTTCCTGGCTAATGATCCCGGAGCAGGGAGAGTCCTGAAACTGCAATCCTAGAAAAGAGAAAAGAGTCTGAGTGTCTGAGAGACTGAGAGCTGACTGAGGGAGCAAAAGATGACCCCGAGAGAGAGGGAGATGACCCAGAGAGAGAGAACTTCCAGACAGACTCTCATCTGTATACTGGCTGCATGATATTGGAATAGTGGCCAATTTGGGTCTCAGTCCTAGACCTAAGGTCAAATTCTAGGCTAGTAATTGGGGCTGTGCTCCCTGCCAGCTTCTCTTGCACTTGCAGGCACTGGCACAGCAGAGAAGCTGAAAAGTCCTTGACTAGCTCTCTCGAATGCTTGGGCTCTTATTTCTTTTCTGGGA
>NW_010107366.1:0-1951 GCF_000699245.1 Pterocles gutturalis | reverse complement strand
GGACCCTCCGGAAGATCGTCCCTTTTTTGTTCTGGATCTCTTTTTGTCTGGGTCCTCTCGCTCCAGGTGGTCGCTCTCCCAAGGCCTTCCCCTCCCCCACCCCGGTCAGCTCTCGGTCTGGGATGCTCGGACTGTTATCTCTGTTCTGTGAGTGTGGTTTCGGGACTCTCCCTGCTCCAGGATTGTTAGCCAGGAACAGGCTGAGCCTCGGTCATCAGGTGAGGGGCGCAGTATCACTGTGTATCACTCATTTGTATATTTGTATATAGTATTATTTTCAATATTATTGCAGTTTGGTTATTAAATTGTTCTTATCTCAACCCACGAGTCCTTTTTTTCTCTTTACCCCTTTAATTCTCTCCTCTATCCTCAGGTGGGGGGAATTGGGTGAATGGGTGTGTGTGAGTTTGCCCCCAGCCAAGGGCAAACCCATCACATTCAGCTGTACCTCCTGATGCCTGAGAGCAAGTGTAAATCCCATATTCTTTAGAAAGACTTGCCTACTGCTCTCCAGACAAAGCAGAAAATTAAGTACTCTGGTAGGCATCCATACGGATGGTATTAATGGGCAAAGCTTGCCAATGTGAACTGCAACATGGGGCAAAAACTTGTGCTAGATACAATCTATGTGACAACAAAACAGCTTGAAACGTGCATCTATATCAGAGGCCTTTGTGATGAAAATGTTTAGTCGTGTCTTTCTACATCATTTCACTTTGTGAAAACAAATAAAAGAACTTCCACAATTAGTGAATATTAAGAAACTCCAAATAAAGAACTATGCTACTAGCATTGGTAAGTCTGTTGGACACTGACTGAATTTTAGCTGTGTTAGTGTGGCTTGATTCATAGCAATGGGTAGTGCCTGTCATTGATAAAAAAAAAAAAAAACAAACAACAAAACAACACAGCAATTCTTAAAAAGAGAGGAGATGTACACTATCAAGAATAAGCATTTGTTCGACATTTATATTCAAGTAGCACTTGATATGAAGTAGTTTATAACAAGTCATAGTAGTTTTGTACAATGTGTTTTGAAGATGAATATTTTTACAAGATCAACAATATTTATTACATGAACAAAACTCCATTCAACTTATGCCTCTGAAACCCAAAGAAAGGTCTGTTCTGAGTATTGTTCTAATTTCCCAGTAATAGTAAAATTTAGTGTAAAGTCAAACTTTTGATATCTTTATCTTAGAGGAAAAGAGTTTCAAAACAACAAAAAACAACAGTCTTCAAGGATTGTTTGTTTTGTAATGTTTTTGTGATATCTTTGGTTTATCTTAGGCAAAAGAAAAAAACGGGCTGGATAAGCTCAGTGTGTACAGTGAGTATGCAGAGCAGGGGCACCACCTGTGGCTCATGTAGTGGGACGCTGAAGTTTTGCTGGGTGAAGAAGCCTCACAAGACAGCCTTAGGAGCCCAGCAAGCAGGTAGGGTTCCTCTGAGGAAGAAGGAAGAACTAAAGACCAGGTGCTGCAGCGATGGGTGTGGGAGGTTGTGCAGCAGGACACAGGAATTCTGCCCCTCCTCACTTGCGAGTCCTACCTATCTATTGGCAGTCTGTGACCGCTGTTTTTGCCATGGTCTCCACCAGGCAGAGAGCTTGCCCCAAAAAGACTGTGGCGACCCAAACAGAGGGCCTGTGCTGAACTGTGGCTACACAGGTCTCTGGCTGCAGTGAGTGCCAGAGCCTGCTGCTGCCGGGGGAGGGCGGCGGACATTCCACTTTTGTGAGGTGCCAGACGGTGGAAGATCTGCTCACCATGGTGGCCGAGCTGAAAGAGGAGGTGGAGAGACTGAGGGCCATCAGGGACTGTGAGCGGGAGACCAACTAGTGGAGTAACTCCCTGGTGTGCCAGAGGGAAAGGCACCAGGGAGATACCCCACAACCGAGGGTGGACCCCCTGCCCTGTCGAACAGAGGAGGGGGAACTGAGGGATGGGGA
>NW_010107365.1:0-1658 GCF_000699245.1 Pterocles gutturalis | reverse complement strand
AGGGAACAGGCGGCGGGGCGGGTTCTGCTCGGGCGTCCGGCCTCGCAAACAGCGTTCCATCAACAGTGTTTTGCATTGCTCGGTATAACGTGCACCTGTCAGGTGAGGGGTGTTAATGACAGGATGCAGAGAGGCGCTTTCAGAGCTGAGCAGAAGGACCAAAGTACATAGCCTGGTGTAGGGGCAGTGAGGGTGAACTGAGAAGGTCGAAAAAGAGAAATCAGGAAGGACAGGGGGGGACTTCTGCTAAAGAAGATCCTGAGAGGCTGGAGAACAACTGTTGTGGCCATCCAGTTTTCCGTCAGAGCAAGAGATGCAGCATACACCATGAATGACAGCAAGGAGAGAAAATTCAGCAATTGCTGCAAAGAGTCTGAACTCCAGAAAGGCAGCTCGTCCTCCCAGTGAAAGGAGCTCATTGAAGTAAGCAGCCAGAGCACACCAGTAATGAGAACTTGGCCCAGCACAGAAACCAGAGACAAGTACTGCCTACCGTGCTCAGTGCACACTGACACCTCTCCTGGTTCCCTGTCGTTGACATTTCCTGGGCTAGTTTTTAAAGGAATTAACCTTCCAGAAAGGACACTGTCTGTAACATTATTCAAGTGGGAAAATACACTGTTCCTTTCACAATAATAATATTATTCCTGTGGTCTTGCTTCAGTACAGAGACAGTCTGCTGCCTGATTGGACTACTGATTTTGGGTAGGAATCATAAGATTCAAAAATACCATTTTAACCAAAACAACAACACTGAAAAATTCATCCAAACACCAGCTAGTGCCAATGTTTTTAGTGTAAATGTTGATGCCTTAAAGTTTGTTCTAATAAGCTTGCATGAACCTATGCCTAAAATTATATTTGTGGACTATTTCTGGATTTAAAATGTATATTAAAGGAACAGTTAAGCGCAGTAACCTAAAATTTGGCCTGCCCTGGGTGTTTTGAATCTTTGGCATACGCGTGGCAATTCCTTTCCTGTAAAGCCTTCTGCTCTGTTTCCAGCAAAGGGTAAGCAGTGAGGAGAAGCTTACAAGGCAGCGGAATACTTGTAAATGTCAACATGCAGCCTGCTCGCAGGAGCTGAGGGAACTGGTACAACCAGAAAGTTACACACCCGTGAGGTGGGCGCGGGCGGAGGGGAAAGCAAGTGAGAGAGGACTGGAAAAAAATAAAAGAATCCTGGGTTGTCTCTGCAGGGTTCTGTAGGAGTAGATTATATTCCAATGATGTTGGAGGCCTCGTAATTTGGGGTAGCAGATGGGAGCAGCTCCATTAGTGCTGATAACATCTTCTATTTTGCAACCTCGATGTAGAAGTGGGCCCTGTGATTGCAGATATGGCCCCTTGCAGAACTGGCCTGCAGAGTAGAAACAGGGAAATTCAAATTCCCAAACCAGACTTTGGTTTGCTTACCAGAACTCGTGGAGGAGGTGGAGGAAATGCAGATAGCTAGCCATGGCTTATTTGTCAGGCAAACTAAACATGTTCGGGGCTGTACAAGGCAGAGGGAAAGCACCGCTGCTCCTGACCATGTGCAATTTAAGAGCGGTACGCAGGACGCAGAGCACACAGGGCGAGTCCGAAAGCTCCGCTGCCGTGTGTTTCTTCGCTATAGGTGTCTGTGGCTTGAATCCATAGGTAAGAACATCGGGCGC
>NW_010107364.1:22834-43256 GCF_000699245.1 Pterocles gutturalis | reverse complement strand
GGATGCCCCATCCCTGGAGGGGTTCAAGGCCAGGCTGGATGAGGCTTTGAGCAACCTGGGCTGGTGGGAGGTGTCCCTGCCCATGGCAGGGGGGTGGAACTCGATGATCTTTAAGGTCCTTTCCAACCCAAACCATTCTGTGATTCTATGATTGAACTTTTATGTGTATTTGTTACATGACGCCATGTTTGGATGACTCCTCTAGTCTTTACCTGTTTGAAAAACATCTTTCTAAGCATTATAGTAATTTCTAATGGAATACCAAGTAAACAGAAGAGAAAAATGAGATTTTTTTCTTTTAAAATTCATTGTAAATGAATTACAAAATGCACTAAAATCCATCTTATTTTTAGATATCGCCTCCTCTGAGATGTCTTTTCACTATTCTATCAAGTTATGCCTAATAAAAACAGAAAAGTGAATAGTTCATGGTGGCTGGTGCTAGCTTCTGTTAGGATGGCCAAAGCTGTATCAACATATTTTTTAACTATTTACTTTCTGATTTGAGACATATGAATTTTGCTAAACTTCAAACCCTTAAAATACCATTTGAATATGAAACAGACAATGGAAGTGAACAAATCACTAAAGAGTTATGCTCATCACAAATCAGCTTAATGAGTTACTGCTCATCACAGAACCAAAGTAACTGATGGCATCTAATAATACTGTTAAATGCATTAGCATAAAACACCACAAACACCAAATTTTAGTTGTCAGCCTAATGAATCAGTCAATGAAAGATATATTATTTTTTTTTTTAGTCTGCATGCTAACAACAACTTTATTTTTGAGCCAGGAATTGTGAGTGATGATGGTTTGCTGCCAGGCATTCAATTTTAAATGGTGAAGAAACATCCTCAACATAATTAGTCATCTGTTGTTACACATGGCATTCTATTTGATACTGTCTAAAATTATATAAAATTCTCAAAGAGAGCATGTGAGTATCAGGTTTTTCTTTTTTACTGCAAAGATAAAACAAAGCATGTGAAATGTAATGTCTTCCTGTAATGAAAGAGATGGAAGATGGAGGTTTAAGAAACTTATTTTATACAGCAAATTGCCCCTTTAAGGGGAATGTTACCTGCTTTTATTGAAGTCCTCCCAAAACCAAGGCAAAGCCTAAGATTTCTTTTACCAATATGATGATACAGTGTTTCGCAACCCACAGACTCTGGTTTTATTCCAGATCAACTTTTGTTCTGGCATTTTATTTTACCAAAGTTATACGCATATTTTGCATATGTAATATTTACGTTTTCACACAAGATCCCTCTTTACAAGCCTGTGATTCAGCAGCAGCTGTATGTGTGTGTGTGTTTATAAATCAGTGGAGAGCTTACTAGAAAATCCACATCATAATAATTTGCATACCTCTGCACACCTGTTGAGTTTACCTCCATCACTCCTTATGTCTCAATCCCCAAAATCTTTTTTCTGGCTGCATTTTTTCTGTGGATATTTTTCAAGTGCTGATATTTTTGAAGACATACATATATCAAATGCATACTGCACATATTAAAATATGGTAACTCATTTTTGGTAACAGAATACGGCATTCTATTTCTCTTTGACATTCCTTATTTGTCCTTGCTCTTTGGATAATCACGTCTCGATTTTCACCAAATCTCATTTTTATTACATCATGGGGTTCCCGTGACAATTATGGAATTACATGTTCTGGCACCAGTTCTGTCCTTACGTACATCAATGTGACACAAATAGTTAAAGCAGGCTTTGCTAATTTAATTTTTAATTTTACTAAGACTTTACATTTTCCTTATAGTCATTCTATGTAGTGCTATATTCCTCCAAAAGAACAAGGACAGGATTGCATTTAGGTTAACTTTGGGGAATTTTATGTGTTGCATTACACATGTTGTCAAGCCATAATTACTTAATATTAGCAGTAGCTTGATTTTATTTATCTCCTACAAAATTCAAAATATGATTGCTAAAGAAAGGATGCTATGGAGATGCAGTCATTTAGAATTGTGTTTCTAACAGTCCAAGTGTTTTATGACTCAAAATAATTTACTTTTTCTTCTCCTTTCATAATAGTAATCGGTCTTTGCTGCCAGAACAACCTTGGCTTGTCATGCTATCTGGTAATATTATCACTGTATTACAAGACATCATGATAATAAAAGCCAAAAATTGTTCTCCCAATGGCATATTCAGAGTGCATAATATTTTGCAAAATATTGTGTATCCCTCCCGAATATTCTCAGTGCATCTTTATGGAAAAGTTGTCCAGATTATTGTAAATATTAGCGGCATTTAGTATCCGAGAGACACTTTTACATCACATGAAACTTATTGGGGAAAATATTGGGAAATAACCTGAGAGACATTTATGGCCTTCTTGGGAAAGAGGGTTTTTTTTAATCCATTTTTAAGTCTTTCTGAAATACCCATATTCTGATTACTGAATTTTCATTACCTTCACATAGCAGAATAAAATTATTAGAAGAGAATGATCACAAATGATTCACAGGATAGGGGCTAGAACTTTCGGACTAGAAAGTAATTTAATGTCTAATTCCCACCAAAAGTAAAATTCTTGCAAGCCATGCTGAAAATTCTTCCTGGAGTCAATTAAGAATACTGATTTAAACAGCACACTACTAGATTGTGAAATTGCCATTGCGTTAATTGTCAAAGGCTGATTTTACCTGACCCATAATGTAGAGTTAGACACTATAGAAAATTTAAAATATTGCATGGTACAATAGAGAAAAAAAAATGTGGATAAGTTTATTTTGTCTTTCAAATGTATTCAAACTAAACTTTGCACACCTTTATCTAAATTCAGTTTGGAACTACTGATTTTCAGGTTAATGAATGATCTGTAACCTGTGCCAGAAAATCAGCAAAGCTTTGATGGTAACTTGAAAAGATCACAAGTACCTGAAGCCCCAACTCATCTTCCAGGATGCAATAAAAGAACATAAATCTCTCAATCATACTGTTTACTTCCTTAATTTAATATTTCTCTACATATTAAAAAAAGGAGGATTTGCTTATAAATATTCTGTTGTCGATACTCTCTTTTACAGAGGCTTTGTGAAGGGCAGCTTCTGGGCTACCTTTTAGTCTTTCTGATTATTTTTTCAGAAGAAGACAAGATGACTATAAATGTACCTCTCACACTCAGATGACAATTTAGATTGAACTATCTATGCCACAGACCACAGTAAATAGGCTATTCAAATTATTATTAATTTCACTGGTCTCTGTGTCTAGTTTTAAATGTTCCATTACATCAGTTGTACAAAGAATTCCCTCCATGTAGGACAGGAAAGATGCTGACCTAATTATTTTAGAAATAACTATGTAGAAATATCTAAAAAGATTAACAAAGGAAATACTATGTCACTACCAAATTAGTAACTAAAATAGCATGAAAATCCCTCTATAATTTTCTGGGTTTCCATAGAAACTATGTTTGATGGGTAGCCAAAAAGACTTCTGATGGGCTTCCATACTTCCGCTCTCCCTATAATAAACATGATTTCTCTTCTGCCTTTCACAAATTGACCAGTTTTTCAGTTGCATAAGTCCTTATCCTACACTCTTCAAGCAGCACTCCTTAACAGCCCTAATCACCCATATGCTTTTGCAAGATCTGAACTCTTGAGCTTAAACATGTAAAAATATTTTTTTAAAATGTATTATGACAAATTGCACATCATAAACCAAAGGAAAAAAAGAAAAAGAAAACAGAATAAATGTATATATGGTAATATTTCTGTGTTGTCACAACACCATAGTTGCATAAAAATAAGCAAAGGCATTAATCCAAGAAACAAGTTGGGGTTTTTATTACATTTTGTCATTGTAATTTTTCATTACATTTTCTCATCAAGCCTTCTCAAAGGTTTTAGACTTTAAGTACTAAATATAAACATGTAAGCAAATGAACCCCAGTGCTAGCAAAGGTGAAGAAGGTGTGGCTCATCCCATAAGTCCATATTCCATTAGAAACAGTAGTTTTATCTGAATTTGTTTTTCATTTAAATAATCTGGATTGACAACTATTTGTGGCAACACTGTTTTCACATGCTTCTTTAGACAAAAAAAGGTGGATAAAAAAGGTGCATTTTAGCAAAGCCACCTTCGAAATTTCTATACCTAAGAAAAAATAAGCACTGTATGCAATCTTTTTTCTCCTACCAAAACTGATGCAAATGTTGTCCTTGTGTTCATGCCCACAGTTTTTCCCAGAAGTTCAGATAAACTTTAATTGAATTTTTAGATTATTTTTTTACAAATAACAGATGGATATTTTAAGAAATGTTTTGTTGTTCATCTTCCAGAGGCTGCACAACTGTTTTATTGTTCTATCACTTAAGGAAGTGTTAAGGTAGTGTCTGAAGTAGACCTCAATTCTAACAGTGTACGCTCCCAGGAAAACTACCCATCCGTGCTGCCTTGATTCCAGCAATCGAGAAGCAGGACACGGGTATGGTGGGAGTTGGTACAATGGATTTGGAAGGTACTACATGTGCTACCTGGCCTACTTCTAGATCTATTTGTTTATGTTTGGAGAGCACTGCACAGGAATATTTTAAAACAGAAAATAGAGATTGTTTGTTTGAAACAAGCAACTTCCTGACAGATCTGCTTTATTTCAGAGAAATAAAAGCACAACTGCTATTATTTTAATACTTTGTGGGATTCTTGTAATAGTTGAATAATTTATTTTGTATTATTTACAGTTACTTAGAGCTTCCAATTAATGTTCTGCAATATTCTGGGATTTCAATTCTGCAACTCCTTTTTAGTCCCTTAGATCCTGAGACTTCATGTGCTTTACCACTTCAGAATCACTGGATTTTATCAAACTAAGTGACAGAATTACAGTTAATTTTGTGCTATTTTTAAATGTAGAAGATCTCTCTGAATCATAAACTGATATTGGGCCTGTGCACTAAGAGTGCTGTACAACAAAACATAACATCACAGAAAGAACTGTAGACCCAAAAAAACCACATTTTATTCTACATTTCGTAACCCACCAACACTCTTTAAGTTCATACTACTTAATATGGAGCATCTCGGCGTACTGCCCTTGTAGACTCCTGATATGATCAACACAAAAGGGCAGAGAAGCACAGACCTCCAAGTGGTGATTTAGTTGCCTTCAGATCTGTAGACAGACATCCTCTGAGATGTCTGTCTCTACTTTTTGATAATAAAGGGAACTGGAGCACTAGAGATGCCTTTTTTTCTCTAACATTATGTGGGATTAATCCTTTTTTGTTTAGTTGTTTTTTTTCTATAACACAGTATTCCAAACCTGAAGGTCTTGATTTGTCTTGTTTGGACTAGATCATTGTCTGGATGTGTTTTCATTCCTACAAGCAACTTATTCATACTGTTTCCTCCAGATGAGAATTTTGACTGTGTAATTGACATTGAGGCTGCAGTACTGGCATAATACATTTATTCTGTAAAGGAGTGTGCGGAAACATCCTAATTTTCTGATGCTGAAAGCACTGAAGAGTAAAAAATGTTAAGATTACCCTCAGTGAGCTTCAGTGAAGACACAAGCAAAGTTTGTGCAGGCTTCTTAGTCTTTGGTATGAAAAAAAAATGCCCATCTCAAACAGTTTGTAGCCACCTTTTTCACAAGGTAATCATTCTACACTGGTGATGTATGACTAACACCCATTTAAAAACCAAAATAAGTCTTAATAGATGATTCACTGTGTCACAGAAATAGTCATTCACTGTTATTTGTCTTCTGGTACAGTTTACAGAAATAATTAGTATTTCGTTTGACAAACAAGTGCAAACATCCATTAGCTAAATGAGACAACATATACTTCGACTAGGTCTGTAATTTTCACTAGAATTCTATCAATAGTAACTGCTGAACAGTGTCATATAGGAGTACACATCTTTTAGTATAATTTTTCCACTTAGGAGACCACTGAGGTTTTTAAAGAAGAAAAAGTATTGGATAGTCTAACCTGTCCTTGAAACCAGAAGAAAAGAGAAAAAAAATTCCTTGTATGTAATCTGTAAACTACAAATACATAGAGTTGGTCTTATGAATTTATTGATCTGCAAATGAGTTCTACCTCCAGATCCATACACGATTATTATTTCGAACAGAACCCTGTGGTGTAAATTTATATTGACTTTAGAAGTGCTGACAAGCCAATGCTGCTCTTGAAGCAGAAGGTAAAAGTAAGCCCGTCAGCCGGGAAACAAGAAGAGCTGTACCGTTACAATTTAATCCATCCAGTGCCTGAAAATCATTATCTCATTAACCTTAAAAGTCGGCAGTTATCAGCCATGGCAAAAGCACACTATGAGCATGTCCCCATGGTACTGAAGGTACTTTAAGGGGAAAGTGCTCTGAAACAGTACTCAAGCTACTAATCTAGGCTTATTAATTTTCATTACTGAAGCTATGGTACTTTGTGGACCAGGGCAGTATCTCTAAATGTAACCAAAACACGGCTATGAAAACAGACTGGAGCTAGCTCAACATTTTTTTGTGGTGTGCTCCATTACACGTATGGATAAGTCTGCTCCTGGTTCTTATATGTGTTTGCACAGAACACACTTGGTTACTGCTTGCTGTTGCAGAAAACGTGAAAGATCAGCCTGGTGAAAGCCAACCTTAAGCGGACACATTGCAGAAATGCACTTTGCTCCTCTTTCAGCATGAAGAAACTCATGTAACCTCTAAATGGTGTCTCTCAAAATGAAATGCTGTCTCAATTCACCATAGATGTAACATAATCAAGACACGAAGCTAATTTATTTTGACTGTTTATAGAGAATTTTTTAGATTTTTAAAAAATATACTCTGTAATATAAAATCATACATAGAAGGGTAAAAAAGTTTAAAAATACCACTATGTCTGTTCATGTAAGCAATAGTAACAATTGCCTAAACAGAACTCCAGTCTTAGGTGAGCTGCAGATGCTTGAACAACTATTCTTAGTCGTTCCAGAAGTGCTTCATTTCCTTAGTTATTGCATTACTGGGTGTTTTCATCCTATTTAGCTTATTCTGTGGTCTAGCAGGGTCAATGCTAGGTCAGTATATAATGATCTGTAATGAGCTTATATCTGCGGCTGTTGAGACCAGGCATAATTACTATAGGTGAGCTTGCCATTTTCTGCATGTTTAACTGGCAGTTATCAAAATGCCTGGTGGTGAGCATGATGTTCGGTTTAGCTGCAGCTTCTATATCTTATTCAACCAGGGATCACCAGTGAGTTCTTAGGAAACACGCTTGTTATTATCTTACTTCAGTGAGAACTGGATAGTATTTTGTTCAGCAGTTCACTAAAATATTGAAGTAAGTTAGCAAAAAAGGTGAAGGTGTATTTACTTAAGAGTGCTCTGTATTTTAAAAAATTAAAAACCAAAATTAGAGACAACTAAAAATGTCCAAGTGCTACAATGACAGAATTTTATGCATTTTGGTTCAAATATTGTAGTCCTTATTCATATAAAATTCCCTCTTAAAGGGCCAGAATATTCAACAGGAAATTTAATAGCACAAAAATTCATTACTGTTTAGAACTGGCAGCATTTGTCATTATACAGCTGTGTGGACATAAGACAAAGGGTACAACTGGACCATTCATTTATCTACTGGCTAGAACAAATTCCTCTTCTTGAATAAAGGATAGAAAGGGACAAGACTGGAAAAGGCCATGTGCTATTTTACACTGTTATTACCAAAAGGGTTAGGCAGCACATAACAGTGGCTATCAGAAAAACAAGCTAGAGAAATAAACTAAGAGAAAATTAAATCACTGTCTCCAAAATAATAGACCAAACTTTAACAGTGTGCTGACACAAAGGCACCCTGTCTGGCAAAATAAATACAGGCGATTTAGCCTTTCCACACAGAATCATCTTCTCTGTTCACTGCTCCCTTGTACACCACCTGGTAACACACACATTCTTCCTCTCACAAACTTCATTAACCACATATGTTTATATTTAATGCCCTCAACAGGATTTTCTTCATGCTTCCCAAGCCCTTGTAAATTTAAGTTTTCAATGTCTTGCAATAAAAAGTTCTGCAGAGTAACACATTTTTGTTTGAACCTACCATCCACTGCTTTCTGTAACCTAGGTTATTAACAGCTGTCCCCTGTACTCTTTATTGGGAACCTGACTTGGTCATCAGAGTGCTAAGGCTGAGATCTTGCATATTTCTCTCTGTCTGTCCCACCAGTCAGAGGAAGGTGACTTTAGTATAGGTACTCTTCAAATTTGTGACTTTTCCGCTAAGATTGCCCTCTTAGTACATATGTCAATTTTCCCCCACTCCTTTCTCCTGTCTTTTTGCATCAACTGTATGTATATAATCTGCATCATCATCATCATCACTTCATTAGAGTGAGAATGATTCCCTTTCCCATGCATGCACATTCTGTTTCCAAACCCAGTGTATCAGGACCACAGTAGTACCACATGTTAGTTAACACTTTCAGTGCAAGAATATTACTCTTTCTGTTTGAATGCATGATTTCCACAATGCCTGTCTTATCACTATGTAGTAAAGGAAGAAAAGCCAATAAATATAACAAGAACAAAAGGGTTTTGGCCACTTACCAAGTGAAGATAAGACATAGTAAGGTAGATATTAAAATGAGGACTTGGTTAAACATTGCAGACTGTGTGCGTTGGATGGCTCTGTGAAGATCATTCTATATTAATGGAAAATGGGTGTTATTTTTGGTTTTGAATTAATAAGGCATGAGCTGATTCTGTCGAGGAATTATACAGTGCCCTGATAAAATGAAGTCATTCAAATGCACTTAGAATTTGCTGATCATGTAGAAGGGTGCAAAAGAACTAACTGTGATTCTGTGATTATTTAACTAGTTCTTTGTTCATCCCGGCACAAATCTGATGCTATTGCAAGCCGCCTTAAGGTCTGTCTGCTTACGTCTAGCTTCCACATTACAGGCTGAAAGAACCAATTAAGGCACAGCAGTTGAGTTCCCTGCAATTGTGTATGAACTACTCATTCCCTTATTGGCACAGTAACAATTTATACTAATGGAGGTTTCACTTGATGTCTTATTTTTTTCTGATTTTGATGAAGAAAGAAGTTTAGCAATGCTTGATATTTGTATAATCTAAATATAGATTTGGTTAGCTTCCTATTAAAGCTGGACAGTGGACTGTACTGACAAAATCCCACTAAAGACAATATGTTAAAAAAATAGAAACTCTAAAATGTTATTCCCGTTGTCATACTTACAATCATATTCTCTAAGGCATGCTTTGCCAGCCAACAATTTAAAAATACAGGAATAAACAGGTTTCTTAGGACTGGCCAGAAAATCTGAAAGAAAAATTAACAAATTCATTACAAGTTTTTCTATTCAAGAATAGTGCTTTTCTATTCAAACAGCAGTGAAACACCCAGGAAAAATACTTATTAATATGTTTCTAGTGTTGGGATATGGCTTTAAATAACATTTTTTCTTCTTTTGTGATCAACTTTATGTAAGACAATTTGATAAAAGAAGGATAGTCAGTTTTCAGTGCGCACACCAGAAATTCTTACATTTTTATATCTAGCTGGTTTATTTGATTATTGTGCTGTAGTTTGAGTTAGAGGGGTTTGATTTTGTTTGTCCCCTATTGGGGAAGAAGGGGAAAAGTGATCTGTATTATTACTTCATTCAAGTAGCAAACTATCTTCTTGTTGTTGACAAATTTCTGTTCCCACAGGCAGAAGATTCAGAATTTATTTAAATAAAAATAAAGAGTAGTTGTGCAGGTACAAAAGTGCTATGTGGAACTGTATTAATTCAAATATGTTTACCGTGATGATGAACGGGACAGCATTAATTATTTCCAGAAGAAACGGTATTCTCAGAATTTGTTCCCAGATATTTCCCTTCAAAGAAAAGAAAAATGACCATGTCACAGCAGGCTTACATATAGTTCTGATGAGAAACATACATGATATTCCCATGCTACTTACGGAGTCTCTCCCACTAGCTGAATTTCAGGAAGATCATTCATCTCAGATTTAAACACATATATCAAATGTGAGTACAGAATATAGGCCACTCTGGCCTGTTTTTCTTACTGTTTATCATAATGTACCTCACATGTAAAAATATATACTTTTAAATCTATATTTTTACTAGAGCAGTTCTCTGTTTCCATAGGACCATGTATTTCCTTGCTATGACCTAGTTAGTTAGAAGCTCAAACGAAGAATTCTAATTGCATTAACTAGTCAACTCATTCTCTCAGTTAATGAAGATCTTGATTAAATTAAGTTTTCATTTTTTTTCAGAGAATAATATGCTCCTGTTTTCTTTTACTACATTTTTAGGTACCTTGGAATCATGCACAGACATCTTGTTTCTGCTTTTTCATTCTTCAAAGGTTAGTTTACTTTTATTTTTACATACACACTTACACACAGATAAGGAGGTGAAGTTCCTGTCCTAAGGAATATATCTTTTTAATAATTCTCATTTTTCAGTGATTCTTCATACAAGTAACAGACTACCCTGCTGGCAAATTCTTTTATCTGCAACTATTTCTATTTCTTTTTTTTAAAAGCCTCTAAATCTTTAAAATCCTGCATTACAATGTTTTAGCTTTTGACTAAAATGTGCCAAAGTTTTCCTTACCTTAATGCTTATTATCTTAGAGTGTCTAAAAACTAGAGACGAAGCCCTGGTACAGCATACGAGTTGCAGAGACATAGATCCAAAGGACGGACATACCCTGCTCTGAAGATTTTACCATCAAATCAACTGCTTTCATTACCCCTATGCACAGGTGCCTGCCCTGTAGTCCGCAGTAACGTTTGTTATGAGTTATGAGCCACTTTCTGTACATCCTTCTGAATGAGCTTCATGGCAAAATACAAAGCAAAAGAGGATTGCAAATATGTTGTATTTTCCAAGGAAAAAAATTCTCTTAATCTTCTTTCATTAGCCTCTGTATGTTAGTCACAGAGGTCTGAATAGTTCTCTTTATTATTTCTAATCCTGCTATTAAGATATTGACTTATTATGAAAAAAGTACTATAGTGAGTCCTTCCTTCTTTTTAATTTCCTTTTATCTTTATTTTGTATTTTCTCTTTCTCAACTGTTTTGGAGAGAGAAGTAAGGAAGACAATCTAGTGTTTAATGTTCGAATTAGGACTACAAGATCAAAATTCTGTATTTCTGCCACAAACCCTTCAGTACATTTCAGGGCTTTTTGGAACTTGATCTTGCTTACATGCGATTAGAGGTGTTCCCTAATTAAGGAATTAAATGAAAGTGGTACTGATCTTTTCATCTGCTTATTGCTAGCTACAGGATGAGGATACTACTACTACTTTTCCACATCTTAGCAGTCACTGTGAATGATTAAATGCTGGAATGAAAATCCATACATTTAAAAAAGGAGGCACTTAAAATTCAGTGACTTATAGCTTTACTAACTCTCTGTACCAAGACTCCATCCCAGGTAATGCAGTAACAATGTAGCATGCATTGTGGCAATATTACAAGAATTTGCAGTACAGCATTAGATTTTCAGTTGCAGTAACATATTAATCTTTCCTGTCAAAATAACCATCTGATATAACCACTGAAAATTAAACACAAGCTCCACAGCATACAAAATTATTTTTCTATTTTTAACTTTTCACATCTGGAAGCCACTGTAACTATGGGGCAGGGATTATTGTCCTCCATGTAATTGTAACTGGTGGGAGTTGGACATACTTGAATAATCTTAAATATTTCATTTGATAAGCAGCCCTGTAAACAGAAGTGAAAGTAAAATGAAAGTTTAATTAAAGGAAAACTGTAAAGTGAGATTTTATTTGTAGGAATAATAAAAATCAAAAGAAAATTTTATTTTCCCAACTGACCCATTCTATGTTTTCACTGATTTCCTCATGTTTTAATGTTAAGAACTTTCTTTTCTTCATTATGGAAAAGAAATGTCACATAGTTTACTTGTGCAGGCAAAATGCCTGTGCAGATGTGCTCCAGGTACTTAGTGATGCGTGCAGCTGTAAGATTCGGGCTTCCGTATACAAACGCATCATTTCTTCAAAGCTGCCTTTTGTAGTGAGAACGTATGGTCCTGATTAAAAGCAGCTGAGACTGCCCGCACACCAGTGATAGAGTAGGATTGCCAGATGTTTGTGACAAGATTTGACAATGAAAATTTCTAATATAGACATCTTTCAGAATTTTTACAAAGGGCAAATCCTCATGTAACGGGTTAAGCTGTGAGAATGCAGAACGCAAAAGAATGTGAGAATGCAAACCATTCATTCTTGGATCCAAGTGATCAGCAGTGCTACATTCTTTGCATTCCTCCCCATATAAAAGCAATTTAAATAACCGCAAATTTACTGTATCCTAGTAGCATGATATACTATTATGTGCTCCTTGTTCTTCATGTTGAATTATTTCTCATACGTCATCAACCAAGTATCGGGCAAATCCCTTGGAGTATTCTCTCAAATGACTACTTTTGTATTGTACAGGTTATTTGTGAAATCCAAGCAATGTGCATACAAATGCAAACACAATCTTCTTGTTGTTTTCTTCTTGGGTCATCCTCTGACTTGTACCTAAATTGTAAAAGCTTTGGAAATGTTGGCATGAAATAAGAAATCTGTCACATATTTGCATGAACCGAGACTCTTTTGGTCATCCTAGCTGTGCAGAAAAGCCTTACAGTGGGCAAAATAACAGCCTTCTTGGCTTCCTGAGACTGTGTGAAGATTGGAACTAAGAGGACAGGATGAGAGGGAAGGAGGTGTCTGCATCAGGCATATTGCCAAAATACATTTTGGTTCTGTTATTCTTCCTTACATTACTTTTATTCCCTTATGGGGGGTGGAATTATAGCCATCATAAAATTGCCTCAACTTCTGTGGCAGGTACATGCAGCAAATCGGGATAGTAGAGCTACCCCCAACACACTAATAAGTAACTTCTCCTGGGAGCTGACTTGCTAATATTTCTCTCATCCTCTGTACTCACTGAAATTGATGCAGAATGGACAGGGATAAAATGCTGCCCAATAAACTCAGGAAGAATATAAATTATGATTGCTCTTTACTGTTTTGGCATTAGATGTGTTAATTTTTTTATTGTTTCTGCCTATAATTGATTTGCGTTTGTAACCCCCAACACATAAATAGGATGTGCTGCTTACAAGGATTAAAAAGAATAATTTTTAGACAGTAGAGAGTTTTAAGTCTCTTAGCATTATTGGGTGCTAAGGAAAACATTTATGCCATAATCACTTGATAAGCACACGCAAGTACAACTCTCTAAGTTCAGCAGTGGCTCTGATAGCTACTGAATGTCAGTAATTCAAAAATTGAAAAAAAAAAAAGAAAAAAAAAGCTCCAAGATTCTTCCAGCATTAGAAACCAAGTCTTTCCATGTATAATTTGATAATTGATTTTAGTGGTTTTTCTCCTGATGATATTAAAAAAGCAGAATACCTAAAACTCACTAGGATAGCACATAACAAAATGCAATGAAGAAAATAGAATAAAAATATTCAGAAAATATAACTTTTTTAAGGAGAAAGCAAATACAAAAATATACTGTATTCATATCAGATGACTTCAAGGCATTTTGCAAAGATGTTCCAACAGCATCAGAGAGATGGATAACACAAGTATGTAGGTACCCATAATTTTAAAAAGAAGTACTGTCTTTGCCTAGTTTTTTGGTGTGCAGTTTTAGAGGCCTGAAACTTGAGTTACAGACACTGAGTAGCTATAGCTTTGACATCAATGAGAATCATGTCCATGGCATTATGAATAGACATATAAAACTTTTCACTTGAAAAATCAGTATCCAAAAAACAAGGTCACTTTTGAAAACGTGTTTTCAAATCACAATGTGCCAGTGGACAACGGAAAAAAATGGAAATTTCATTTCTGACTTCCACTCTCCAGATATTACTGTTTGTTTATATATTTGAGAAACATGAACACAGCTGCCTGTGACAATACGCTGTCCTCTACATGTGTTTTTTTCTCAATTTCCTGCTTGTACATCAGTGGGCACAAATGCATGCCTAAAAGTAACTGAAAGTACATACCTTGTAGCTGAGATAACTCAGCAGCACAGTTTCAAAGAGACTTATTAAAGCCACAGAAACCTTAAGTGAAGTGATAAAATACATGTATTAATACTGGCTTCTAGAGAATACATGACATTAAGCATTACAATGAAAAGGAAAAGATAATAAAAAACAGCTTTTCCATGCATCCTCTGAAACCATCTCAGCCAACAGAATTTAGCTTGAAGCTTAAATATGGTTAATTTTCTGACTAAAGCACAGGCTGTGACTTGAGTCTCATTGCTCTTTTCCATGTATAATACTCCAGAGAGCCTGCAGGGTGGCCTTTCCAAGGTTTTTAGATTGCTCCATACACAGACTGCCAGATTGTTTCTCAAGTTTCAGTTGTCTGTTCCTAAAAGGTACCAAGATCTTTTCAAAAGACAGAGAAAGAGAGAGAAGGAGGAAGCTGTAAATAATGGAAGCTAGTCAGCTCTTCACTTTTCTGTAAGGATGTTATTAATGTGTGAAAACACACTTTTTTCACTGTGTATCATTCAGAAAGTCGAAAACAGCAAAAAACGATACAGATGAATCATTGTTGATTTTAATTTAAATACAATGAAGCTCAACTTATCAGCCTGCACTTAGATTATATGTAGTGTATGTATTATGTAATCTAAAAATATCCATCAAGGGATTTTTCCCTTAGTAAAATCATACATTACATAGAGGTACAAACCATCGTAATGGCATTGCACTAAACATGGTAAAAGAATATAGTGGTATAACCATTCGGGAAGCTTAAGGAATTCTTAGTGTGAAAACAAATTTCACAGGGAGAATTCTCACAACACTGTCGACAAGTAACAAAAAGTGTTCCTAAAATGAGCAGGCTCCAGGACACTGAGGACTGAACCACAAATTTCAAAAGATCTCCAAGACCTATAAGGCACTGATGTTGTGGATCTTTTGTGACATACTCCTCTAAATGTGTAGACTTCTATATGATGAAGTAACTTTAGCTTTCTAGTGCATTTAACAACAAAGCCAATGAAGCATGTCAAAAGCTAGTCATAAGCAATTTTGAAATTTAAACTCATCATTAGAGCAAACAGTGACTACTTGACTCAACAGAGCTTAAGAGAAAAAGCTATCTAATTCTACTATATTTTTTACAAGCTTTAATACTTTATAAATATATTGTAAAGCCATATAAATTCAAATCAGCTCGGATCAGCTTATTTTTACTTTATGCTTTTTTGGTACTTGGTCATCAGGTAGATTTCTTTGTTAATATCAACCTTTCCAAGTACCCTTTAACATCACTAAAATGCTATAAATCAGTATTGTCTACTGTTATTAAATGGAAATGGTTAAATTGGCCATTTACATATTACCTGTAATCCCCATAAAGGCAAGCTTCGATTCACCCAAATAATAGGAGACCTGTTCATTATAACAAGAAAATCAATATCAAATTAATCAAAATCTGGTTAGTGTTTTGAACAAAATCAAGAGGAAAAAAAACTGTTCATGTGAATGGAAAATAGAGTAGCCTTATTTTTAAAAAAAATTCTCAGTAGTAAAAATTTTACATCAATACTTATCTATTGATTATTGATATCACTTGTATTTCTAATCCAAAACCAATCCTTGAGTTCCTGTGGGAGTAATCCAACAGCCATTGACACCAAAATCTTTTATTGGCTTCAGTGGCTGCTAGTTCCTCCCCTCTGATTCCAGAAAGAACAAATCAATTTGCACTTTTGATTCTAGCGATGCAGAAGAATAATTATTAGTGGTAAGAAAAAGAAACTTGACAATTCTTTTGTGTGAACTTTTTACTATCTGTGTAACAATATAAATAGTATCTAACTCATAGGGGCTGTCATACCCTGGAAAAATCTCATGTTGTCTTAGTATTGACTAAACTCGATAATAGGCAGTTGATACAATAGTACCGGAATCTGGAGTACTCAATGGCACGATAGTTTACCGTTAGTCATTTACTGATAGTCATAACTGCTTTTTAAATAAGGGCATCCATTCTTTTTCAGCAAGGTATAAGCACTGATAGGATTCAGATCTTACAAGTGCATCCAATCCAGCAGTTCACTTATGCAATCAGAGAAATAATTAAAATATTAAAAGCAGTTTTGAATATTCAGGAACATGGAAGTAAGTGCTTGAGAGTTATGGAAACATCACTATTACATGTTAAAATGTCACCATTCCAGATGGAAATGGATTTGTCTTCCTGTTTCCCTCCCCTTCCCACCATTATGTGGACTTTTTGGTTTGCTTTTGTAAATTAGGGACTCACCAGTCAATCGTTCCAGGTGTGTAGTTTTGACTGGAACAACTCCGGTTTAATTCCTTACTGATAGTTGTCATCCCATCCATGCAAAGTCCATTTTCATTAGGAAATGTATATGGGAACATAATCATAAAAACATATGGGAGGAAAGAGATATTAATTATATTATTGTCTCCTATAAAATGCATGCAATAGCTTGAAACCTAGGCAACGGATATAGACATTTTAAAAAGGAAAATAACTTTTAGAAAGTAGTTCTGTATCTGTAGATAAAGGACTATGAAGCATTTCAGGTTACAATTTTTAAAGATTTATTTTCAAACATGTTCCAATTTAAAAACAAAACAACTGAAATCATACCTTCAAAAGATGAACTAAGTCAATAACTGAATAAATATTGAAGATCAAGACATGCTAGAAATCCTTTCACATGGATAGGCTGGGATAGAAAGAGCACATATACCTGCCATACACTCCACAGGAAAGACTGCATCACACTACACTTTACATCCTCATGTGAGGAGGGCTGGAGATTCATGCAGAGGTAATTCAAGTAAGAAAATGGTGACATCTATGTAAAAAAAATAGCTGCTTTGTACATGTGATGTTATCTTGCCTTAAACTGCTGGCCCAAATCCTTCCTTCAAATGGTCATGTAAGGACCTGGGAAATATATTTTTCTGTAAATGATGAAAAATATCCTTGTTTATCCTTGGCTAGCAAGGTCAGCGGAAAAGAAAATAATTTGCAGACCACAGATCAGTAATAGCTGTGTTTTTACCAACTCTGAGTGGGACAGGTCCTAAATGGCATCCACTAATAAGATGCTTTACATGTTAAGGTCTTCCCCATACACCCGCTGTGCCTGAAGGAGTAAATGACAAATACTAACTTGTGCAAGTGTTTCTGAAAAACAGGAAATAAATCTGCAGGGGGAGTCTGTGATGAAAAGCATTCCCCCCAGAACTGTCACTTTAAAAACAAGCAGGTGATAATGTTTTCTGTGGTACGCTCTCAGCACACTGAGTAGTTTCTCTCATCAGGCTGCCACACAGAATCTAGAAAGGATTTGTTTTCCTAACGCTGCATTGGTAAGAATGCTCTATGGCAGTACTTTAGGTATCAAGCCCTCAGGTTGCCATGGGCAAAACCACTGACATTAAAGGGGTGCCATCTGGGCACAGGGCTGGTTTGTCTGGCGTAGCTTCTAACACTGGGCATGTACAAGTGACTTATCTGAAACTTCTCAGCCAGACAAATGTTATGCAGAGAATGGAACAAACACATCAGGAAAAGCCTTGGGAATTAAGCACTCTGCAAGATGCAGAAAAATCTTTGCATGTGAATACAAAAGTATCAAAGTGCACCTGTGGCAGAAGTGCTAATGTTCTAATTTGTTCTGCATACCCAGACATAACCTTGCAGTATAGTACTCTCATTTGGGCTCACTAGCATTCTCATAACAAAACAGTATCAGCAGCTTCTTGATGCTAGAAAGTATCATTAGCTGTACAATTTCAAGTCCCTGAGTTGCTGTGCTACTACGCCTAAATTTCTAAGGATTGATTTTCTCTTCTCGATCCCTGTAAAGAGTTTTGTAAAATCCTTACTGCTTGTTTCTTCCCTGAATATTTCCTCTCCTTGAACAGACATTTTAAGATACACATGGAGTCAAAAAACAGCTTTTTGCAGTTCTCGCTTTTCCAGGGAGACTTTTTTTCTGGCCCTTTTTCAGATGTTCTAATTTCTTACAATGTATTTTGACCAAAAAAAATTCTCAAATGCATCTTCTGTACTTCCCATTCACACATCCTTCTCTCATGCACTGCTGAATAAAACCAATATTCTTAAACTCACTTTGGTTTGGATTTGATTCTTGCAAAATAGCGTTTCTCCTGTGCTTTTTTTGGAATATTACCCTTATTAGATCTAACTGGCTTTCAAATATTAAAATTAGAAGTCATACTTTGTTCTTCACCTAGCATTGCATGAAGAGTGCTAGTTCTGTGATCCCAAGCTTAGTATTTTCATCTGTGCTTTGTTTCTTTCAGTTTCTTTCTTTCTTTGATTCCAACGGAATCAAGCCAGGTGAAAGCAAGTAATAAAACGTGGTGCTTTATTAGCATTTAGAAGTGTGGAGATTCCAGGACACAAATACAACTGAAGTACAGGATTGAACAAATTATAAACAGAATTTATTCTATAATTGGTGGTTGCTTGTATAACATATGGGGCGACAGAAAACAGTACCCAATGACCCATATAGAATACCATACTGCCAATTGTAGGTGGGCAGAAGGCTAGAAAATTATCATCAATGTAATCTGCATGAAAGCTCAGTTTCATGTATTTGTCTGTTTGTTTCTGGGATGTGGTGTTTGAAGTAAAATTATTTACGTAAAATCCTAAAATTATTGTTGCATAAACTTGCAACCAGATATTTGCAATTTTATTTTTATAAATATAAATATGATACATGAAAATGTTATATAATAACACAAGCAAAAGATATATGTTTGGACAGTTATACCTGATGTACAATATCTGAGCAAATAGCCAGATTATTTTATCAGTAAAGTGAAAAAAGAATATTGTTATTTTGGTTCTATTTCAATTCACAGTGTAAAGCTAGCTTTATAATTCTTTCGAAATATCTATAAGACATAAAACCAAATCCCTGTTGACAAAATATCAAATGTTTACTAATTAATTTATAAGTTAAACAATGCTTTAAGAGCAGAAAAAAAAATCCAACCAAACAAAAAATCCCCCATTACCATCCAAGTCCTTGTGCAGGATCATCCAGGAGCACACGAACTATGTATAAGAAACAGCTTAGTAGCTTGAGAGAAAAATTGAATAATCGTATTCTCAGACCTAGTTTAAAAATGAAAGAAAATACAGAAATAAATTCAGGTTCTTTACAGTTTCATCCACTCTTAAGGTAAAACTATAAGGAACTATAATAGCCAGGCTGCAACAGAGCAAAGGTCGATCTAGCCAGTAACCTGTCCCTGATATGGGCAATTGGCCTATCGTACAGAAGAATGTCAGAATAAGCTTGTCAGACACACATGTAATACACCTTTCCAGTTTCCAGAAATCTCTGGGTTAAGACTCAGTCTGTTTTAATGGAAAGAACTACTCAGTCATTTGTTTGAAAGCTATTCTATGCCATTCATCTTTCCTGATGCCATTCTTTCTGCCTTTCTTGAAAGGGGAACCGGAACTACGTATGGTACTTGAGATGCAAGATACAGCAACATGAAGAAGACATACTTTCAACCATAGCCAGAGGATATACAATGGCAAGTATTTAAATATTAATGTTCATGCAGTAGCTTCTTATACAGAATACATTAATACTATCCCAACTTATAAAATATTAAACTGTAGTTATTTACTGTTGAAGTTGCATAATTATGTGTCCAAGAATCAGGACATCTGAAAGTCATGCTGAATGCACAACTGGACTAAATCAACAACTTGTTCCACAGACCACATGAATATTGAAACGTTCTAGCTGAAAGGATATTTCACAAATACTACCACAAACTATTACAGTATTTCTCACAAATACAGGTCTATGCACAAAGACAGGATTCCTTCAAAGGGATCCACATGGTCACTTGCTTCTATCACACGGGTAGTTTACTTACTGCTAATTGGAGCCATTATCTACTACAGTGGAACTGAACTGTATTTTAACCAGATTTTGCAGTCATTAGAGGACTAGAGTTTAAATTCTTACTCTTGTTATTAAATTCAAGTCTTAAAATTTTACTAATGTTAATATTTGGATCTAACACTTGGTTTTAACTTTCCGTTCACCAAGTTAAAACAAACTGTTGGTTGACTAAGGTTAAGTGGGGGGAGGTCACTGCTTACTACTTTTAACTGTGAAGTTGCAGTTATCCCATGAGAACTGGATGAATTTTTAGAGCATCTTGTCATCTGTAAACTAGGGGTTAAAATCCTGTGGTCCCAACCATGAGAAGTCCCACAGCTGTTATTGGTAATTAGGTTTGTGAACATTAACCAAGTG
>NW_010107364.1:22141-22821 GCF_000699245.1 Pterocles gutturalis | reverse complement strand
AACTAGCCACAGACTATTCATTCCCCAACATGAGTGAAGGGGTTGAAGTAGTGAATAGATGGAGAGGCCTGTAATTGACCAGGAAGAACTCCAGTACTTTTCTTGGACAATGCTAATATTTTTTTTGCATCTTTTTTTGGACTGTTGCTAAAGAAAACAGTAATTGTTTGTCTGTACTAACCCTTTTGTGGAAGTCTGCTGGAGTAAGAATGGTTGCTATAACAACCAGCCTATTACAACAACAAGAGCAGATAATGTTTTTTAAAAAAAAAAATCAGAACAACAAACAAAAACCCCAAAAAACACCTAACCCCAAACAAACCAAAAAAGCCCGCCTTCTTTTCCTTACCAGTTTTGTTTTGTCTAAATTCCTTAGGTAATTACAAAGGTCTATTGTTTGTTTCTTCTTTTTTTTTACCTCTGTAAACGTTTACATTGGTGTGAAACACTTTTTTCCTGCATTGATAATGGCCTGGTTTCTAATGATCTTTTGAAATTATATGTTGATTTAAATGCCATAAGAATATAGTGCTTTTCTGATTAAGAACTACACCAGTGCAAGGGACCCATGTTCCTGGCTGCTGCCTTTAAACTCTTAACTCTCATATCTTAGTCCTGAAAGACCTAGAACTACTTAAGTATTCAGATATTTAAGTATTCAAATATTTCAGTTCTAGGCT
>NW_010107364.1:0-22110 GCF_000699245.1 Pterocles gutturalis | reverse complement strand
AGGAATGCCTGTTTGAGGCAGAGAATAAGGCAGGGTTTCCACACGGGACATGCTTTCAGCTAAGGGTTCTAGTTAGCATAGATACAGAGTGCAGACCATGGACTGGGTTATCAGCATTCTCTCTGGTCAAAATCTTCTGTACCCTCATAGCTGAGGATGTCACCTGTGAGGTGGAAGAGATGCATTTATTCCACTATCACAGAAATCTAGGATTTCAAATATAGGAAGGAGGGTTCAGTCACTAGAAAAGGCATTTAAAATAGGTTTTCATTTATTACTTTGTTACAAAGAAAGCATTTCATATTTCTGCTTGCTGGCTATTTTTGCTATGTCCTCTATTTAACATGCTGTCAGTGGATCAACATGTTCTGCTTGACTTAATTTCTTTTTTTTTCCATTCACAGCTAGATTGTTCGGGTAGCAAGGTCATTTGCACAGAATATCTCTATGTTTTGACGCTGATGCCTGAAACTTGTATTCAGCTACATCAATCATACACTATTATCCAGTTATGTACTGTTTAATGAGATTGTAATTTCACTGTGTCCACGTAAGGACAGTGTTACATCCTTTGTCTTCTTTAAAAGAAGAAATTGACAACAGTTCAAAATCTGTTTGTTTTGTGAAATAAAAATAACTACATCGAACGTTAATGTTTCCTTCTCAGTTTGAACAAGTATTTTCTATTTTTTGCAGGCATTTTTAAGTACAGAGTGATACATTATACTTCACCAGTACTACCAGAAACTTTCATTTTTATTATAAATTCTTGATGCTTCCCTTACAAGCATTTTTGGAGATTAATCCTCTGATTTAGAGAGCTGATCTAAATACAACTAACAGTCACAGAGATAGCAGCTGAAGATTTTATGATCACGATCCATTATTCCTTTCTTGTAAGTCTCTAACATTTTTGGTTTTTTTTGCAAAATCATCTCAGTAGCAGCTGGCTTTAGGCGTTGGATCAAAATATACTGTTAATAATTTATATATTGGTGATGGTTATTTTTTTTCCCTTTCCACTCAATTGAAACTTCACTTATATTTTCCTTTTGAGACAGATTGTAGGCTGTGATAACGCTGTATGTGATCTTGGCAAGTACAAGCAAGTGATACTAGTATGGCCCCTCTCTCACTGTTTTGTTTTGGTTTTTTTCTGGGCTTGCTAACACCTTTGTAAAATGCTTCTAATGCATTGGCTGCACTTGGTTGCAGAAGATTGAGTGGAAGCTAGGTTAACATTAGACATAGACAAAAGCTTGTTTTATCAGTTTATAGGAATACTTCTAAAACCAGAATAATTAATTAAATGGTTGATATTTCATGCTACCGGTCAGTGTGTGATTTAGATCAGAATAGTATTCTGTAGAAGATTCATATAAATTCTGGAGTTGACTACTCTAGTTGACAAAACCACATGATATTACACTATGATGTGTTAAATTCACTTGTCTTAAGGATTAGTGAGAACTGTTTGGTGAACATGTGTGGTTTGATTTAGTTATGCTATCTGAAAATTTGCTGATACTACTGACAATTACTTTCTCAATGATAGCAATTACATCTTTAGTGTGTGAAGGAAGCTTTTCAGTACTCTCAGTGAACATTGACTAAGATTTGAAGGGCAATATCTTTATCAACTCCCTGATATCTCTGGGCAACAGAATCCTTCAATTTCAATGGAGAACTGAATGAGTACACTTGAATGAGTTGCAGGTACTATCTCAGCAGTAGGTTTTTGGGGATTGTATTTTAGAGGATTCTGGTTGTGAGTATTTGGACAAGAACCAAGATCTGCATAAGCAGGAGTGTTTGAACCTCCTAATTCTGAATGCTTTGGTTTGGGGATTATTTTTTTTTTTTTTTGCATTCAATGCAGTAATAATTTTGCTGTATTTCCTATTTGTTTCTCATGAAAATTGCCTTGTTTAATGTCTACTTGTTAGTTAAGCTTCTTGTATCATAAGAACCAGTAGCAATGCTTGGGTAACCTGTGGGATGCTAGTGGGAAAGTGTGCCCATGCTGTATGCTGCTGTAGTACAGTAAGCAGCCTCATTCTCCAGCTTACTTTCTGTGAACTGGCTGCATAACTCAACAATAGAAAAAACATGCCTCCTCTCTTAGAGTTTTCTTTGGAGTCCTCTCCTGAGGACCTGTCAGGAAAAGAAGGTGTCCATAATGACAGTGTCTCTACTAGCTGTCTACAGAAGAACTCATTCCTGTGTTTTCATTTGTTAACCACAAACACAGTATACTTCTACAAAAGGTGCCTTAGCTCTGTATGGCATCACTGTGTAGGAGAATTAATCAATATCTGGATGTTTCTAGCAATCATCAAGCAAGGCAAGCAGGAAAATTCTTGTGCTATTATGTATAGCATGAACCCATCTCCAATAGGATGAATTAACAGCTACTTCCCCACTCTCTTGCTTATTTCAAATGAACCTCTCCTTTGCACCCATACATCACACTTACCCATTCATAACCTAATAGAGATGTCCCAGCACAGTAACTTATGGCAATTCTTTCATGTGCTTAGCCAGAAGGGTACACACTTGGCAAAGGAATAGCCATGAATTCATACTAATTAACCAACTTCTGGTTTAATTTTGTGCTGATGATCATAAATTTATCTGGTTTTAGATGTAGAGAGTCTGCAGTTCTGCTACCAAAATATGTATCTGTATATATGTATTTTTTAAATCTTGTTAAGATATAAGTAAGAAAAAAAATTATTTTACTCATCTCCAGCAAGAAGGTATTATTCAGAACCTTCCTCTCTTATGAGTGAAAAGAGATTTACAGTGAGTCAGGTCAAACTTTATAAATGTTCTTAGTAAGTAAACCAGAGTGCATCAAATCCATGTTTTGTGGACTAGATCAGGAACAAAAAGGCTATTTACTGCTTTCAGCTTCCCAGACTGCCTTTCTAGCCAGGATTAATACCATTTTCTAGTTAGGATGCCTTTTCTGTTTTGTCTCCTACTCCATTACACACTGTATCAACAATGTCAGAAGTCAAAGGCTATAAAGATATAAAATACTTAAAGACATGTAAAGTCACAGGGAGAAAAGGAGAGAGAACTAAAACCATTTGAGAAGTTGTAGTTCAATTAATTACATTTAAAATGTAAATCTAGTTGAACTCATTTATCTCTAACAAGAACACATAATGGTTGAGGTTGGAAGGGACCTCTGGAGGTCATTTTGTCCAACCCCCTGCTCAAGTAGGACCACTTAGACCTGGCTGCTGACAGAAACATGTCTAGATGTTTTTTTAATATCTCTGTGGAGGGAGACTCCACAACCTACATACAAAAATGTATGAGCAAAAAATAATTATTTGCAACACAGTTAGATTTGTAAACATAAAATGTAGTATGAAATTGTTCTTCACACATCTCCTTTCTTTGTTCTATGCATGCCAAGTTTTTGTATGCGTTCTTTTTGTATTGGCTGAAATGCAGTAAGAGACCTCTAAAGTGTGCTAATACAGAATAAGAAACTTATTTCAGAAAAATATTTTTATTAGTATTTAGCAACGAAATTTAGTTAAATGTATAAAAACGTGAAAAAAAAACCTATTTCCCGTCTGAAGTTTAGAGGAGATACGCTGAAGGCTATCCACATCATTTACCAGCAGAGGAGTCCTCTGCTTTCTGTGTTATTTAGGCACCTGAATTAAGATGACTTTTCTCCTGTGTGTCTATTTAAGTGTAATAAATAAAGATTTCCCCATGGATGAACCTCCAGCAGCTTTGTTAAAACTGATTCTCCAGCGGGAAACTGGCAAATAATTCCAAAGCTCAAATTGAAAATACCAGTTATTCACAGTACAGTGGTTCTTTTTTTTTTGTTCTTTTTTTTTTCTTTTTTTTTTTTTGCTTAGGGGAATACTTTGTTTATCACATTTGGAAAGTTAGAGAAGTTTATCCAATAAAAAAAGATTCTGTTCTGTGAGGTAAAACTAGTATTTATTTAATACTAGCTCTTACAGATAGAAGATCTTATGGTCTGTCTTTTTTTAAAAAACTTGATCTAGTCTCCCAAATTTTGTTTGTCTGGGTTTTTTCAGATTGGGATGGTGAAAAAGTAAAGTTCTTTTCTCCTTTCTGTCCTTTCCCAGACACAAAGCCACAGAACCATCTTAACTGTATTATAAAGGCCAAAATGTATTCCTTCTACTCTAAAAGCTTTATGTATAAAGCTATTTTAATTTTAGCTCCTTACAGGTGTAGGGCAAATGGAGGTAAATTCAATCCTGTTACACAGAGGAAAATTGAGGTTAGTTGCTGCACTTCTCAGCTATGAACTCTAGTGGTCTAATCAAGATTTGATAATATACAATGTTTCCATCCCCTTGGAACAGCTGCATGGACATATATAAAAAGATCAATATCTTAGTTCCTGCACGTTATTCTATGATGGCCTATGAATTTAAGTGCATATGTTAATGAAGATATCATTAAATCAGACTAAAGACAAGGACCACATTTCTGATGTACCACATTCAGAAGGAGGTACGTCTTTCCCATTGTTTTTTTTAGTACAGATCAAGTTGGAAATGTATTCAGGAATACTTAATGAAACTGAACACTTCAAAAAGCCAGGTACTTTTGCAGCTTTTTTCGTCCAGCATCTTAGAGGCTCTTTGCTATCCTAGACATAGGGTCATGACTTGTCAATGAGCACTGCAATGTCAGATCCGTGCAAATTAGTCAACTTGATCACAATGCAGAAGTAAAATCATGTCAATAAATATTTGATCCTACAAAACAAGTATATTTGCTTGTAACTTTAATACTTTCTGAATTGTTTTAGATATTATGTAAAACTGACTCCTCTACAGGATAAAATTTTATCTCAGAAGAAAATTAATAGCGTTGCTGTTGCCTTCAATGGAATTGGATTCTACTCAAAGTATGACAATTATGCTTAACAGAAATTAATCCAACTGCTTACTTGATCTTTGGTTTTTGATGAAGAACAGCTTTAGTCTCTCTTTAAATGTATTTTCATTCATATAGAATTCAACTTGCACCCTGAAATATAAAAGGAAGTATTAGAATTGAATATGAAAGATAATAAATTATTTTTTCAAAATAATTTGTTTCCCTAATCATCTATTCTTTATATATAACTGAAGGAACATACAGTGTTCAGCCAAAAGCTCACTTGGATCTGAATGACTAATGATAAAAGATTAAAAAATAAAACAAAACAAAATAAATAAACTAAAAAAACTTCAGTTTATCGCCTTTACATGCAGAATCATTTTCACACTATTTGGACACTCTGCACCGCAAAATTAGAGCCATCTACATTTTGTAATTTTCATTAGAAGAGTATTCTCATATCTGCATCTTCGTAAGGAAGATGTCCTGGATGTTCAGGTTAAACCTTCCATCTCAGCTTAACTCCTGTCTTGTAAAATTGACATTTTAATGATTCTTCTTCTTTCTGTCTTGTTTACATCTCTAAGCAGCCGTATCTCAGTTAAGTGTTCACTTGTTTATGTTCACCTTTAATCAAATGCTCATGCACCAAACAAGCCACCCTTTCTGAACTTCGCTTTTGTCACAATGAAATACTGACACCTGAACGCAAAATTATATTGCAACCATACAATATTGTAGAGAAATTAACTCCCTTTCCTGATTAAATTAAAGCAACAGTAACATCTTTTTTCCTCCCTATGTATTTCATGTTTCTGTCCCTCAATTCAGTCTGAGTACAACTCATGCAATTGTTCTACAGACTAGAACAGAGAAGAAAACTGTAGCAGGGGCTGGCAAGGGGAAAGAAGGTGTCCACTAGTTTTATAGAAAGAGTCAGGCCATTTGAGAGTTGCGGAACTGCCCCTTGCTGTAGGATGAGTGCAGCATTAGTTCCATTTCCACTGAAGTCCCTGCTCTACCCAACTGACTGGATCTCCCTCACCAGCCCCAGTTCTCCTCCAGCAATGAATCATTTTACCCAGCATAATCTCTGTGCCTTCTTGAGAAGCCAGTGCACAGTTTGAGAACTGTACTACTATTGCTCAGAATAAAGTGATCTCACGAAAGTTACTTCCTTACTTTCTCTGTATACCATTACGTGTTGCAAAATTGCATATACCTCTTCTGCTCATAGGTATACTTGATCTGTGTTTGAGAATTTCTTTTTAGCAGTCTGTTTTTCATCAAATGACTGTACTTGAATTACGTGTTCTTATATGTACTGTCATGTTTTTCAAGCAGGATCGTGACTTTAGTTTTTCCCTTCTTGCATGTGAAGCCTTTGGTGATAATTTTTTTTTGTAATCTAATGTTATCTGTAGTCTCTCTTCCCCTCAAATACTTGTCACTTATGGAACTGGAAGATTATTTAGTTATGGGCCCAGAATGGATAGCATCTCGGGCTTTTTTATGCTTGCTTGCTTATTACCAGAAGTTTAGGCATATCACTTTGTAGAACCAGGTCAGCATGCCATAAAAAGAAGGCTCTCAATGACTCACTTGGTGAGGTCAGTTAATTTTAGCTAGTCACTTAGCTTTGGTGTGGTTTATTGTCTTGTTCCTTGTAGAATGGAGAATTACACTGTTTCCTATTCAGAAGATGCAAAAATATAAGCTTATTTTTAAGAATCTTTATGGGAACTAAGCTCTATAATTTACAGAATTTTGAATTTATTTCTGTGCAATGTTTGACACAGTGGTAAGAGCAACCCCTACCCTAGACTGCCTTTTCTGCCCTATCTATGGTTAAGATCTTTAAGCAGTTGGAGGAAGTTAAAGAGGAAGAACCCATCTGCCCTCTGTTTTTTAAACTAAAGACTAGCTGCAACTGCATATTTCAAAGAGCTTGGGCCCAGAAGAATGTCCTAGAAACTGCCACCAAACTAGAGGAAAAGACCATCAGATGAAGAGCAACTTGTTTCTGGGCTTTTATTGAGCTTAAATATAGACTAAGTGTTGTGCTGTTCAAGACTGCAGGAGCTGCTGCCATTAACAGAAGTACCATTTAGATGGCTGGTAACCTTAAGGCACGTTAAGGAAGCACGTCCAGGGGTTAATTAGTAAGTTTGTGGGGGCCTGAGCTCTGCTTCAGTTCTTTTCTGCACATTTCTCAAGGTACTTTCTGTCGTTAATGCAGTGACAGTTTTAGTGGGAAACATTTCCCATGATTTGGCAGCTGCCACATGGTAAGAGTGTATGCTTAGTCTTCAAGGATATATTTCAGTAGGTAAACAAAGTGGCACAAGCTATTGAAGTAAAGGATGTTCTTTAAAAGGAGCACAGTATTGGTGATCTTTTTTTACACATTTTAAATTAATCTCTCTGATTTTTCAGTAAGAAAATTACAGTAGTCACTTATCATGAAAGAACAACATGTTAACAGTAAGCCATGATTTAACGACAATGAGGAAAGAGGATGTGGGAGCTAATCATCCTCCTATCACTACCATTATGAATTGCTCTTGTAGCCTTCTCACAGCTGTCTACTTCTCTTTCCTTAGCAACCTGTGCTCGCAGTAGACTGGGATTCCACAGTGCAGCAGTTTCCATGGCAAAATGGATTATGAATGCTGCTAACAACTCTTCTGTGGCTCAGCTCCTCCTTCTCCTTCCCCGACTTTTTTAAACTTAAGTAAAACCTATATCAGCCTTCCACATTTGCAGGAAAACACATTATTGTGCATTTATAGTCAATGTACACTTTCATGATACTCTGACTACCAGACAAAGATATTTCCCTTTGTTTCTTAAAGGTTACTGTTTACTAAGTAAAGCCAAGAATGAATGGCTGAAGGAGTCACTGGCAGGGATAAGGACACAAACCTCCAGAAACTGTTCCTTCCCAATACTCTGCTTTTTATTTTTAGGGAGAATGCTCATTCTATTTGAACCTTTGTTGTAATCTTCTAATGATTAAAATTTTACCTCAAGTCTTTTTCCCACTATGAAGTGTAACCTAGAAAAGGAGTCTTTTGGGAACCTAACACAAATGCTGATCCTCACTTGCAATATTAAGATCATTTAGTAGTAGCAGTAGTAGTACTGAAGAGCTTGAACAAGGTTTTTCTGGACTTAATTAAGTACAAGTTAGCAAGGATGTTTCAAGTGAGTGACTGAAATTCATTGCCACATACTTATATAAAATTTATTACTCTGTTGCAGGATTAATACTAGTTGGAATTTGATTCCATGCAAATGTTTTGATGAAATAGCCCACATGCAGTCCAGGGTGATAGTAGATGCATACACAGGTCATCTGCCCTATGGAATAGGTTTGGTTTTGTTCTATATTTCTAGCGTAAGTAATTTAAAAGTGTAGTTTAAACAATTTGTGCTTCATGTTGTTTATCTTCCTGTAGGAGACAGTTGTAGTTCAGTCCACCCTGACCAAAAGGGAATCAAACTGAGAGGAGACCTCATCACTCTCTAGAAATACCTGAAAGGAGGGTGCAGTGAGGTGGGTGCTGGCCTCTTCTCTAAAGTAACAACTGACAGGACAAGAGGAAATTGACTCAAGTTGCACCAGGGGGGAGTCACCATCCCTGGAGGGGGTCAAGAAACGTGCAGATGTGGTGCTTGGGGACATGGGTTAGTGGGTTGGGTGGGGTTGGGTTGATGGTTGGACTTGATGATCCTTGAGGTCTTTTCAACCTTAATGATTCTATGATAGTTCCTGGGACACAAATGTTTGATGAACATAAGGATTCTGTCCTTTTGTCCAGATCACTTCTGGCTTTTTCTGTGCATGTGGTTGGCATTGAATATGCCACGAAAAGCTGCTTTTGAAAGTTAAAGAGCAGGTCTTATGCTTTACTGACTCTTGCTTCAGCTTTATTGAAAGTGCACAAATATGTGGCTGATATACTCGTGGCAAAAACAACTGAAGTTATATGATTCTCTTGAAAACAAAGTGTGGGGGTTTCAACCTTCTTTTTAAAATTAAATACTATTAACAGTGGTCTTCCCTAGTTCTTTGAGTTTAAACTCCACTGATACCAGTGGAATCTTAAAAACTGTAAGAAGCATCTTGAAGTACCCAAAGTATGAGTAACTTCAAATTCAGTCAAGATGTAATTTGAGCAGCACATTTTAATGTAATACAAAGTATACCAGGAAAATCCTAATTCATGCCAAGGATGCTAATGCAAAGCACTTCTTCTCATGACTGTAAATCAATTGGGACCAATCTGTCTGCACTCTGGTTACTTAACTAATTTTGTCTGCATTTTTCTATTGTTATTTACAATGTCATTCTAACTCCATAGCCACACTTTACTATAGTAACAATATTACCTTGCACCCTCAAATCTACAAATTGTCTTTTGTGTTAGAAAATACCAGATTTGGCAGAAATAATCCCTTCAAAAATTAAAGCATGAGTTGGATTTCTCACTACGTGCATGCTAAGAGCTGTAAATGTTTCTGTTTATACTTTGACATCAGAATCAAGAAAAGGTTGTTAACTGTGCAAATTGAGCCAATCTGAAAAAAACTACATCAATATATTTAAGCCCAGCTTTATGGGAAGGGACATTTCATGTTTTTCCTACAGAAAGAGCCTTGTAATACAGACACAATATGCTTTTTACTGGGATTTGCCAATCCAATATATGTGAAATCCTGTTAAGATTTCAAACCTGAAGGTTTATTATGTAGGGTGCTTATTAGGTTTATTATGTATAGGTGCTTATTAGGTTTATTATGTATAGGTCCTTAAAAATGGAGCATTTGTAGTGCTAAAGTGAACTGCTATTGCCAGAGTTTATTTTACTGCGAAAAAAAAAAGAAAGGAAATGAGCATTTTTAATAGAAGACTAGTGTGTTTTAAAGATGACTGTCTTGGGTAGAAGCTCTCTTCTTTTAAAAGAAGTTCTGCAAGTTCTGAAATACTCAGAACTCTGATGTGTTTAGAGCTTCACAGAGAAATGGTCATTTGACTTTCCAGGCCTTGTTCCATCAGAATCAATGACAGATCAAGACTGCTTGCCGAACAATACCTCATCATCGTGTGTGGAAGGAAATGGCAGTAAGACCAGCACTTTTCCATTACTGGTTCTTAACTTGGGGAAGCCTTCTATTTGTTTCTGGTAGGAAACTGGTCATCAGTTGCGTACTCCATGATGAACACTGAACAGATAAAGTTCTGAGTTTTTCATTTCCTCTCTATGCTGAATGATAGCACCCCAAAACAAATGGTAGTAACTGGGGGAGGCAGGGTGCTTGTTTTCTCCCACTTATTGGAAAGACAGAAAAGATGCTATTTCTTTTGCAGCCTCCTAATTTGGTAGTCCATTCTAGCAATGGGAGCATGACATGAGAGAGCTGTGGAGATCAGGGCCTCAACGTTTTTCTGGGTATGTTAGGACACAGTCTTTAAAAGCTATGTCCTTACTGAAGCCGTTTGCCGTGCGCTGTTCTGATGAAATTTAACAGTTGCAATGTGGCTCTGCATTTTCTTAAAGATGACTTCTAACAAGTGTAGAATAATTAAAACTGACATTAGATATAAGATGTTTTCTGAAATGGGGTTTTATCTTTTCGTTATTAATAAACCAATTAATATTTTCAAGATCTCTACAGAACTGTGGGCATTGTTCAGTTTGTGGATTCTTTATGATACCTAACATTGTGAATGTACATAATAGAACATGGGTTCCACACCTTTGAATAATTGCCTTACAGTATGCAGTATTACCTACTATCTCTTTCTTTTTCCAAACTAAATTCTCACCGTACTCCTCCAGAACGACTTACACAGTATAACTGTCTGGTTCAAATTTGAACTGTCATGTAACAAAGACATGTTTGGTCATCTTAATACTTAGAATGTATGCTATGACATCTGTACGTGGGCATTTCTTTGGTTCTTTTCTTTCTACAGCTATATTTATTTAAAAGTTACCTTCTAAATCAGTGAATCTGAGTTACTCTATTTAGTGGAGTTTTTCCAGACCTACTTACATTTGCTTGATTATGTAATTGGATGTTACCATAACTAAAGGATTTACAGATATCAGGTGTTATCAGTGTCACCGTAAAAATTGTCCATATTAAGACAGAAATAGCATGAACTGAGTTCAACTTGATCGCAAGTTACAGAATAAAGGATCAATGATGCATAAATAACCTTGTAGCTTAGAACTGTGCTCAAACCCTTTTTACTTTCTCTCTCCAACAAGTGCTGCTCGTTTCAACTGAAACAAATCCAAGACAGAATCAGAAAATAGGCCAAGCTGAATTTTTCAGGTTACACAAAGTAAAAATTTGCACCTGCGACCACAAGAAAATAATTTTCTATGTAAAAGCTGATTTTTTATTTACTTAGTTGTTCAAAAGCTAAAATGTTAAAAATTGCATCCCTTAATGATTTTTTTAACTTACAATTTAAATAGTATATGTGTATCTATATTTTCATGTATATAAATACAAATATATTTTAAAATCTGATTGTGAGACAGCTTCATGTTCTTTTTTACAATCAGCTGGTCTCAGCTACATAAAACTGTTTTTGTGAAACCTATACAGAAATTTAATATTACAGCAACAGAGATATAAATGGCATGATTTTTCAAACTTGTCTGTGTAAAATATATTTTTCTGTTCCTTCGAGGGAAAGATTTTTAAGGGAAGACTGATAGCAAGCGACTAAGAGTCAGCAGTGGGTAGTATGCATGCTTTTTCAATCGAATAATAAGACTTCTCTTAAATCCCCCATTCACAGTCAGTCTTGCAAATTCAAAAAGGAAATTATCATCTCAGTCTTGCATCCATGAAAACCAGTAAAAAATTCACCATTCTAGTTATAGTGTAGTAATAAGACATTAATTTGCAATCGGTATTGTTTGCCATTAGAAACTTAAAAAAAAAATAAAATACTACAATGTTTTACTACGGGGAAAAGAAATCTCAGAGCAATCTCCCTCTCCATTTTAGGAGCTCTGCAAATACTGCACACTTGACTTTTTACTGCAAATATACTTTCCTGTTGCAGATCTATTGCCTAAGGTTAAAAAGATACTAAATGAAATGTGAATGATGCATAAAGAAATAATGCACTTTTAAGCTAAATTTTGCAAGAAAATTACACAAGGAGGATACTTGACAAGTTTGGTAAAACTTTTTTTTTTTTTTTCCCCCAAAAGCATACAAGGGGGGAAAGCACACACATTTTAAAGTGAATTTATGGCATGTAAAGTTTAACCTCTGGGAAAAAATACTTCCCATGTAGGATGTATACAGCACAGCTACTGCAATGAAAATCCATTACGCAAAGCTTTTTAACTGCATAAGTCTGAATATCAGACAACTCTGAGTATGCTTCATGAGTTTGATTCCAGACACTGTTCAGTTGTATGCAGTTGTCCCAATTAACCATACCCTTTTTGTTAATAGTTTTTTTATTATGTTGGCAGCTATTTGTGAAAAGAGACTTGAAACAAATTTGTTGAATATCAAGCATACTGTGATAACACCTTTCTTTCACTGTCAGCCTGGACTTAACTCTACATTAGAGTGTTAGGAGCAAAAGACACAGAAACCCATTACAAGCTACCGTATCTTTCTTTTTTTCTGCTCAAATTTTATTCTCTGTTCACCGTGACAATTTCTCTATTGCTTTCCTGAAATTATATTTCTGTACCAGCTTTTCCTTTTGTCATTCAACATTTAATTTTTGTTTCAAGGGAAAGGTTGCTTTGCTACGAAAGGCCACAAGACAGTTGGTGATTCATGAGTACTGAAACTGCCTTGGGAGGCAAAGGATTCATGTGCTTAATGTTCTCTATTCCTCTGTATCACAACTACATGTCCCTAGCACCTGCTGATGTTTCTAAAACAAAAGTTATGACAGATCCTTCTTCTACAACTTACAGCAGTCTATTCATTGAATCTATCCTCTCTGTGATAGGCAAGGCATATGCAGGGTCAAGTAGCTTGCCTGGGTACCCTGCATACATTGTATGAATGAACTAGAAATTTCTGTTCTTAGAGTAACAACATGCCTCAAGTTATTGATTTAAAATTTAACAGTATTTTCTACTACAGTCTTTTAATGCTAATCATTGCAAACTTTCCGTTTGAAGGTATTCATTAATGTTTACCAAACTTCTGTCTGTTGTAACGTTGCCAATTAATTGTTACCTTAGTAAGACTCTTCTTCTCTCAAAAAAAAAAAAAAAAGCCCTTAGTTATTTCCCCAAGTAGACACATTTGTGTCTACACTAAAGACAGTCCGCAGGGTCAGGGGTAGTTTTAGGAGTTGTTTATAGCCCTCCATCTATTTACCTTCTTGCCCCCAACTTCTTTCTTTGGTCCTCTGAGACCTCTCTCCTGTGACTCCATGCTCAGCTCACAATTTACTCTCCACTATCCGCTCATTCCAACCCCTGCTTCTTCCTATTTTTCCATCCAAATTTCAATACTTCCAATCCCTTCTTCAACAACTCGTTTTCTCTGGTTTGTTGCAGAATTCAGCCTGTCTTGTCTTCCTCTATGTACTACAGAATTTCAATTTCAATATTTTTTTTTGTGGTGTAGGTGTAGTAGTCCAGGGCCTAATACAGCAAAAAAACTGTGTATGCATAGGTCTCATGTTTAATGAGAGAAAGGATGAGCCCAACATGTCTTGGCTTTAAGGAAATGCTGAGCAAACACTGTTCTTCAATTTGGTCCCTTGCAAGTGACTCCAGTTAGCCTCTGATTACCAGAGAAATCCAAGTCACGCTTCACTTAAACTCTACTTCTCATCTGTTAAGACCAATGTATCTGACTATTCTGTTCCTGCTCTTCTGTAAGTTACGTTTTTCTTCCTTCTTATTTTTCAAGATTGCATCTTCTCAAGAATAGCAAGTAGAACAAAGCTGAGAGCTGCTTCTACATGGTATCCTCACAGATTAGATTGCTTAACTCAGGCATTTTTTTTACTTAAAAAAAATAAGAAATTAAGATTTAGTTTTCTGAAAATGCCGCAGAAGAGAGAAGGAAAAAAAAAGAGCAGATGCATAGAAAAAAAAAATCCAAAAAAGGAACAAAAATCCTTGTGGGTGAATCCCAATCTGTCATTTTTTAATTATCACATGACCAAGTGTAAAATAGAATTTTAAATATGACCCATTAATATGTTATCTGAAACACAGAGACAGCTTCCTAGTAGGTCTGATCCAGTGCCCACTTAGATCAATGGAAAAATTCTATTCACTAAGAGTTGAGTAAAATAATTGAATAGTAAAAACATTCAAACTAGATACTTCCCTATTGCTTTAAGTATTTAATTACTATTTTTCTCACAAAATGAAAGCAATTTTTCTTGCTATTTCAATTATACAATGTATTTTACATAAAACTGGCAGGTCAGTGTGAGATTCAGAAGAGCGTATATATTGATTCTTCTCTAATATAATTCCACCACTTTTTATTGTTACCATCTTGCTTTATTATTACTTCTATTTGCTGGTTTTTCTGCTTTTGTTTTTTTTTATTGTATTATGCTAGTTATACTTGGTAATCTTCAGTTATAACCAACAAAGTATTCAGTGTTTCCTGGAAAAATGCAGAGCTTAATTATATCAAGTCAGAAAAAAAAAAATGGCATTGCTTTTTTCCAAAATGAATGCTGGGGCTCAGTAAGTTAACCTATATTTTTACAAAGGACATAGTAAATTATAGGGAAGGATTAGCTGCACCTACCCAAAAGGAAATAGAAGCTCATGAAAAATTGTCTGAAACTACAGCATTTAGTGTAAACAGATGAATTGACATGATCTGTGCATGGAGTCTTACTCATTGATTAACATTTCATAGGAGAGAAGTTTCAGAAATGGAAATGTTCTCAGATAGAAATGCCAACATGAGGTCAAAATTACAAGTTCCTGTTTTCCCTCTGAAAATTGTTTTGTTCAAAAAGGTAATTGTATTTTTTATTTATTTTTCTTTAAGTAGAAAATCCACTGAATTTTTCCAAGGAAAATGTATACATCAACCCAAAGAATAGTTTTATTTTCATTTGAATTTTGGTATTGCTTGTGTTTTCTGAACCAATTAAAACAGAACATCTGAAATTTTGTCCGTCTTTGTAGCCTTAAATTTATTTCCTGTACAACTAGAGTTACTATGCAAGACATGATGCTGCCTTTTCTATCACATTGGGATGTGATCTATATTCTGTGTCCTCCCTTTTGGGAGGTGTGTTCTTCTCATATTTCTCTGCCCTAACTTAGTTGTCATTATTGTTTTCTGAATAACCATATGGGGATGAAAATATGATTCTTAGTTGTTTAGCAGCTTCCCACAGAGTTCAGCAGTAAAAATGGCAAAAATAAGGCCATCTTCACTGAAAATACTAGGAAAAGTTTTATAAGAAGCATAAGATGAACTGGAATAGCCTGCAGTTTCAGAAAACATTGCATTTGTCCTTCAAACATGAAAGACTTTTTTCACAAGTGTTAAGCTAAATGAGTACATTTTACACTTAAAATCCTACTTTTTTTTTAATTGGCCACCAAAAAGATTCCTCTAAGCAGTCTGAATTCTCTGACCCCATTCAGACTGACATGGGTTTTTTGTCTTCTTTCCATCTCCTAAAGCTGCTCCCTTCAAGCAAACAAATATCCATATTATGGACATCTGGAAGAGAAATGAAGCTCAAAATTTAGCATATTTCTCTAAAACAATTATAAACCTGAAGTCTATATAACTATTAACCTTGAGAAAATAACACCTGGACATATTGCAGTTGCTGGATCTAAAAAGTACAGCTCAAAAATTAAGCCAGTGAAATGCCTTCTGCATCTCCTGTGATACTAACATGATGTCTCAGAACTTGAATCACACAATTCCCTCAAAAAGTATTCTTCCAGCTATAGAAAAAACCCCGTAGGTAAAATTCATCTCCAGCCAGTGAAAGTTTGGCACTCGGTCTACAACTCCCATAGGCCTATTCTGTAAAGCCAATCTAGGTATGAACAACACTTTCAGAAACTAGTGGACTTCAGTGCCAAGTCCTGGGAAAGTAAGCAGTGAAATTCTTAAAGACACCATAACCTTCACATATTTAGACTTTTACTTCACCACAATGAAGTTGTTGCTAATTTTAGTCTCCAGTGAGATCAGCTGTAGTCTGTATGTACACCTCTATGTGACTGTGATACGTGTATCTTTGATTCCTTGATTACTTCACCTCTTGACCATTTCCTTCAGCAAAACCATGGAGTGTTTCTTCAGCTGATGAGATGTGAAGGAATAAAAGTGCTCTATTTCACTTTCTGTTACCACCCTTGCTACTTACTCCTTTCCTTCCATCCCTAATCTTCACAACTTCCTCTTGCCACCCCCAGCTGTCACCACAGTTTGCTTTGTCACCTCCTAATCCCCTCCAGAGAAAGATATGATGAGCGTGGAGTATGTGCCAAAGCTGCTCTCCGGGGCCCTGTGCACAGCACACTCCCTCACAGCAGTGTATCTAGCATGAAGAAGGCTGGCCTCAAGGTAAATCCATGTACACATCTACCTAGCAATGTATACATAGATATCTAGGTAGGACTGGGAAGTTAAGACATTATATGCTCAGACAAATGACTTGAAACCTTTATTTGACAGGTGCCACAGAGCGCAACAGAGTTTAAAGGAAAGTCTGACAGTCCAAATGGCTGTTGCGGTAGTCATCCACAAAGGCCAAACGATAAAACTGATTATTTCTCCATGTGTGTCTTTAAAAACCAACCAAACAAACAAAAAAACACAACAACAAAAAAAAAAAAACCACACAGAAGAACACGAGACGCAGTTGTGACAAAGGAGGCACAGATGACAATCCCACAGTGAAGTTTAAGCACAGGCCGGAGGAAGCAGTGGCAAGGCCTGCCGAAGCAGCACACAATGTGGCAAATGAAAGCAGCTGCCCAGGATTTCAAGGGGGGCAGAAGCTACTTTACACAGTGGCTGGGCTCAGAGTGATGGAAGAGGGGGCCCTTAATTTGCTGACTTCTGTAACCTGCCCTGGAGGGAAGGGCAGCCCTGAAAGGAGGAGAGGCCCAAGCCATGGGCTCTGATGTGAGCTTGCTGTTCACTGGCACTGCAGAGAGAGTGCTGCTGCCAGAGGCCTGCCAGCACAGAGGTGTTCAGGGCACGAGGCTACTCTGGGCTACCAGTTTCAGCCCGAACAAGTTGAACTCTTTAATGTGGTGGTTTGTGAGTGATACACACAACATGGAAAATATGTACGTGTTCAGCATGGAGTCTTTTACTAGTGTAGATCTGGGATCTCTCTGTAGAAGTGGCAAAATCATTAAGGAATATTCAGATGCATACCCTCACTGAATCACCTGTTTGATACTCAGTGACTGGCTCTTGGGGAAGTCATACAGGCAGTTTTAAGTTTACAGATGCGGTAGCTGTTTGTTTTTATGTTTGGAACTAGATAGTTGTTTATTTATCAACATGTAGTTCACCGCTCTCTCTACTGCTCTCAACAACTCAATTTGTTGCCAGCTATCATGAAAACTATCAGTCCTGACCAATCAACACTCCATTTGCTCATTACCAGGTACACCAGTGGTGCGGATTTGTGTTTGAATTCGATGTAAACACAAAACCACTTATCTGCCAACCATGTAAAACAGGCTTGTGTTGGCTGTTGGCAGATAGCAGCAGATACACTGTGAAGCCAGGATGTTGGTTTATGACCACTGCAAGAACCTACCACCTCTGCAAGGGGGGGTCTCCGCTCATGTCACCCTTACAAAGGGGTGATTTCCAGATGAGTCGGACTAGTTATTTGCTCAAATTTAAGACTATTTATATTATATCCTTTGGAGAGAGTGTTTTCAATTGGATCAGCTTGTTGATCAGACTCATCTATCACTGTGATTATCATAGCTAATGCAAAGGCATCGCAGGAGCAAACACTCTGGTATAGTGGCAAAAGCAGGACCTTAGTGCAACTGCAGTGTTTGACTGACTTACAATGATTATGAACTCTCTCTTTGTATTGCTGTATAAGACAGCATAAATTTGTTGCCACTAAGTTAACGGACCAATTTTTCAGTTGCTCAGATAATGAAAATAATGGGAGGAAAGGGTGAGTGGGGAAACTACAACCAAAAACTCTAGTCTAGGATTGTACAACGTGATGTTCATGGAATTGCATTGATAAATGTTACTATCCAGGTATCTGAGTTTATGTTGCTATTGAGTATTCTTTTTAAAAATGTATGTTAACCATAACTATGTTTAAAACTAAGCCAAGCCTTAGTTTAGCATAATAAACTGTTGTGCATTCATTACCAGTGAGACTTTTGCTGGCTATACAGACACATACTTCCATCACTGGACCTTAACTAGTGAGCCTTTCAGGAAAGGCCTTCCATTGATTCTGTAAAACATCTATGCTACATAATACACTAATATTGGCTGTTATAGTTCCATTACACATTCATTCAGAATTTTTGCAAGTGGCAAATTTATATATTTATAAAAAGCATTTCAGAAATAAATTAGTTCATTCATTTTTGTCTCCTTCAAATCTGGACAAATGTTATTTACCTTATTTTCAAAATTAATTCCCTAAACTGAGACAATATTTTTATAGGTCAAATCTCTAAGCAGTGTTCTTAAAGTGCTAAAATATTTCCAAGTGGATTATGAAAAAATTATCTATCTGTCACAATTTGAATGTGAACTACAGGGTAGTTTAAGCAGAACAGATCACTTGTTTACTTGATTACACTAATAGTCATGCAGTCAAAGCCCATTTCACAAACACAAGTTACTTCTGCGTGTAACAGAATAAGTACAGATGTTTCTCCACAACCTTTCCTTAATCACACTGCCTGTATTAGGCTGTCGAGTAGCACTTTGTAAACATTAACTAATACAAAAGTTCCAGAGCCCGTTTTAGCACTTCAGAACACAGCATCAGGAGGACTTTGGTATCATTAGGAAACTGTTGATGATTTGTTGCAGTAATAATTATAGTGATGGTAAGAAAAAAATGGAGAGAATATGGGAATATATGTGGGAATGGGATGAGTGTTGATGGAGGCGAAAGTCAGAAAAAAGGGCATACCACAATGACGCTATATTAGAATAAGCAACAGTGTGTCAGTTGCTCTGCTCTTACATTATGTCTTCTTATCACTTACCACTGTCTGCTAAATAACTGATCAAACAGATGAGTTCAACGTGCTAAATAACAGAATAAATAGTCTGCCTCAGTGCAAACACTCTTCAGTTTTATAAAAAACCTAATTGAGCAAAGACAAATACGGCTGGAAAAAAATATTGTAAGAGCTTTCACCCTTTTAACAATAGGAGTTAGGAAACTTACAATCTTAACTTTCAGCTGTATAACTTTACACATTATACACGGCTAGCTTACTAAAATAAAGCATTATATAGTTCCCTGTTTCAATTTGTAGTGTTCATAAAACCGGAACAGACGTAGTCAGAACTGTGTTTGAAAGAAGTACAAGTAAGAAGATGAATAAACATAGTATTTCCAAAAAGAGGCTTTTATGGGTCATCTTTTTTGTGCTAAACTGGTTCTGGAGAAGCAGTAGTTACCCACAGTCAAGAGCTGCATCCCCTGTCCTACTCTGCCACACAAATACATATCTACCCATGAAGGTTATCAAGCCACTGTTCTGTCTAGAGGAAGGCTGTGTTCCATTTACTGCTGTAGCCTTGTCTATTTTTCCTTCCGTCATTCTTCCATTTTCATGTTTGCTGTCTTCAAATGTTCTTCTCTCTAAAAGTGCCCCTCACGTATCAGTCTTTTGTATGTCTTCAGGATTAGGGGTAGTTCAGTATCCTGAATTCTTCATTGTTTGATTCATATGTGATCTATACATCCTGGTCCTGTGCTCCATCTACTTGCTGCACATTGCTTGACTTCTGCCCCATTCTTTTTGAAATGGGAATCATATTCCCTACAGTGCTCTTCTACAACAGTCTGACCTAGATTCAAGGTCTCTGGATGGTATCAAAACACAATTAATAAAAAAAATATGAGGCAAGTATGTATGAAGTTCAAAATCAGATTTTTGTATATCATAATGCTTTCCTTCCAATGCTCTTTTGTTCCTCCCATTTTTCTTTTTATGAACGCCTAAGAATGCTTTATCTTAAAAAAAATTAAGTGTCTCAAGGATTCAATTCTGCAGCCACTTAAGTTGGAGAACATCTTAATATTTTAAACAGACAAGAGATAATGCTCATTGTGGAGTGATTTCAACTGCTGTGGAGTTGCATAAGCCATGTTCTTAGCACAAGTATGTTCACACAATTCCTAAGTGGATGCGAACAACATGCACGGGTATAGTAGTGTCAGATATACAGTTAATGTTATTCAATTAATATCATCATTCTAATTAGTTTTATATATTCTTGCTGTCACATTCCTAATATTGCTAAAATGTTAGGAGTTTCCAAGCACAGAGACCAGGCTACAGTGCCAGATACTGAATTGACATATTTTGTAACCACAATAGTAGAGATAAGAGTAAAGAGTTAAAAAATAGCAGCTAAATAAAATCATGGCAAAAGGCAAACAAAAATATTCTTATAAAGTACATTAGGAATGATAAAAATACAAGTACTGGTTAGAATATCAACAAGAGATGAAAAAGAATAAATGGCACCCATGCCAATACCTCCAAGCCTAGGAACAAACTAAGAATGAAGCCAATGACAGATATAAATAGAGTATGAGCTGTAGCACTCTGCTCCATTACGAGATAATTGGAAGAGATAGATAAGGGGGAAGTCTGAAGTGAACATCATGTACTTAAATTTTTATAAGGCATTTGAAAAGGTTCTCTGGAGATTGATACTGAAGGTAAAAAATCAAATGCTTATAATAAGGAAAAGAAATAAACAACCCAAAAAAAGTAAATAAACTGGGCTGATATAACACAAAGTGAGTGCCCGTCCTCACAGAAGACATTTTCTTTTGGAAAGAATGTACAGTAAATGTTATTATGACTACAGAAACATACTATCTTTTTTTTTTTTTTACATTTTTAATAAAATAAATTATCTTGAAAGTCAAAGAGGAAAAGAACCTACTGAACAGGAAGGTAACTTAACTTGAAAAATAAAATAATACAAAATCATTTTTTATAAAGGAACATGCAATGTTCCTTTAGATAGATGAGAGAGAATAATAATAGAATAAGCCAGATAACCTCTTATAGATATAGCAAAGCAGAGGCTGGTTGCACCTATAAAGCAGAAGCAGACTAAGACAAAATTGCCTTGAACTCAGACAATAAAAACACTAAAATAACCAACTGCAATGAATAAATATTTTGCAACTTGTATACACACATTCAGTTGCAATGCAAAGGAACTATAAATCCATATACTTCAACTCTCTTCCTATGGTGTGAATACATTGATCATTTAGGTAAAAATGTGTGCGTCAGCATTTATTAACCACACTCTGACTTCCATACATCTGGTCACAGAGGAGACAAAAATGCTTTGTGGTCAAATGGGACAGACATACGTACTTCAGGTATAGAATAAGCTACCATAGCAAAGAGGGAGGAAAACAGTTGCCATAGGTTGTCAGAACACGGCATATTCCTAGGTACCTATATTAGTGTTCAGATAATGTAGCTGCAGAATAAAATTGCTAATTATTACATCTTGTTTTTCTGCTGTCTGTAGTGCTTTGGTAACATAATACACTGCTGACATGCAAGCAATAACATAAACATTCTCATGTCTGCTTTATGCATTATATTAATGTCTCAGTACTGTCTAAGGCAAGTAAAGTACTTGGTATGCCCACAGGTGGAGGTAAAAGCAATCACCAGATTGCCAAATAAATACTTCAGTTAAAGAAAAAAACACAGGCTAAACATTAGCTGTTCAGCTTGCTTAAGACCCTGATTCTGTAAATATTTCTAGACAAGCATATTATCTTTTTGCTTTTTTTCTTTTTTTTTTCTTTTTTACCAGAATATTAAGAATCCTAGTACGAGGACACTGCTGTCCTAGGTACTGAGACAAATAGAACACACTGAAAAAATTAGCCTTTCCTGTTAAGAGTTTATGACTAAATAAATAATTTATGACTATAATATATAATATATATACGTAATATATATTATA
>NW_010107363.1:0-7119 GCF_000699245.1 Pterocles gutturalis | reverse complement strand
CCCTTTCTATTATCCTTGACCCCTCTAGTCTTTGTTTCCATGGAAGTCACCGGAGTCTTCTTGGTATGCTGGAGATTCTTCTGTTCAGGAAAATCGTTCATATGGTGTAATTTATCATCTTTAAGCAAGCTATATGCTGTGTAGATTCCTGCAAGTGTATTAGAGCTAGATGACTGTTTATTTGATTTAATAGCTAAAGCTACAGGAATATCTATGCCTGGTATCTTCGGCTCTTTGAAGTCACAGGGCAGTTCAGGTGGATCTTCTGATATCCTTGTACGTATCAGCTTTCTGTAGCTCTCTGGTAGGTATTTTTAAGTGTCTGGATTGTTTAACCTGTGGTTGACCTGTGTGCTAACAAATGCTTTGACTAATTGTGGTCTCATCTTAAAAACTTGTACTGGACATGGCTGGGATGAAGTTAATTTTCTTTATAGCAGTCCTTGTGGTGCTGTGTTTCAGACTGATGACCAAAACAGTGTTTGTAAGACACAAGTGTTTTAGCTGTTACTGAGCAGTACTTGCACAGCATCAGGGTCCCCTCTGCTTCTCTCTCTGCCAGTGAGTCATCTGAGGGTGGGCAAGAGGGTGGGAGGGGACACAGCTGGCACAGCTGACTTGAATTGAGCAAGGGCCACAACATATGATGTCCTGCTCAGCAGTAAAACTAGGGAGTTTTTCCAAAGTAGACTTTGTACGGGACTGGAGAGGCATCAGTAGGCTGGTGGTGGATGTTTACCTTTGTATCATTGGTTTTCTTCTTTTTTTTTTTGTCCCCTGTACTTATTAAACTGCCTTTATCGCAACCCATGAGGTTTTTTTTCCCCTGTGCTTTTGCTCTTCCATTTCTCTTCATCTTGCTGGTGAGGAAGGAGCAAGTAACTGGGTAGGGGCTTACATGCCTACTAGAGTCAAAGCCAGTACAAAACTATAGTTTTGTGTCATAACTGCAATGAAATCTTGAGTCATTAGCTGGGGTAGCTTCAAAAATGTCTTGTATAGTAATGTGTACCAACATTACTATAGTATTACAGTATTCCTTTTTGTCTTTGCTAATGGGGTGCTTGAAGTAACTTTAAGCCTGTTCCAAGAGGTGTTGCAGCCCTAGAGGGTTATTCTTTTTGCCCATTCTGTTTTCAGAGGGCAGCAATGAACTCTAAGAACTCAGAGTTTAGGGAGGTGCACTTTAGCTTTTTTTTTACCTAAAAGTATATTTAGCGCTATTCAAGTAGAAGCACAGGTTTTGGGAAAAGATTCTTTTTGTACTTCTAGCCTTTCCTGGTTGGTGCTTTGTGCAAACTTTGAGAGATGCCTGATGGGGATTGTTATTCTCACTGCTTTACCTGTGGATAGTTGCCATTTTTTACTGGAATCTGAAATTGCAGTGCCTTAGAGTATTAGTTGTTAGATTACCAGTTTGAGGTCTATTCCTAAATTACAGAATGTTGTTTGGCTGTCTTTCTTTATAGGCCCGCATCAGCAATCTGCTTTTGCTGTGAATCTTTCGTTTCAAATCTTGGGATGGAGAAAAAGTTCTCTGTATGTAAGAGTGAAGGCTTTTTTTTTTTCAAATCTCTTAAAAGGTGGATTAGTATCCTAACTGCATTAAGACAATTCAGGAACTTTGTCTTTCCGAGCTGCTTGTTCATCTCTGTAATAAATGCATTTCAGATTCCCAAGACAGCTTTGCATCTTTTTGAAATTGGTTTTTTTTTTTTTTTTTTTTTTTTGTACAGAAAACACAGAAGACTTTATTGGAAAGAATTCTGTCTTTTAATAGTATCAAGTTGTTCATGGATTGGTGATGATAACAAGTCAGTAGGGGCGTTGAGCAATTTGGTTGACTCCAGCATGATACCAGACTTATTTTAACATGATTATGAAGGAGGAGCTATTTTAGCTCTGTAATTCTCACTCTTTTCATCATCTTCAAATCCTGGTTAAAAGAAAACAATCAAATCTTTATTGTATTTAAATTCCGTGTCTGTCATAGACTTTCCCGCATCTTCTCAAAAGCTGAAAGCTTAGTTTCAGATGTTGGCTAGAACTTTTGCTACAGTTTCAGGGCATGCATATGAATCCTTTTTTTTTGTCAGAAGTTACAGTCACTTGTGTAAGCACTGTATGAAATGGTGAAAAACTGAGTGATTTTAAAGTGGCTAAGAACAGGTGAAGGTCACTTTGACAGAAACATACAATTATCAATTTTCCCTGTTAATTGATAATTCCCTGAATTGATAAGGACAACTTTTGTCTAGGCCTCTGCTACCCAGGACATCACTGGTAAATGTATTTATGGTAGATGAGGAACTTAGTTGTTTTTAACTTCTATTTTGTACCTCTGAACATGTGACTTTCGACTGCAGTGTCTAAGGTCCAGATCTCTTCCACAAGTATAAATTCAAATTGTGTAAGTCACCTCCAGTTGAAATACTCATGTTGCATCTGGAGGTGTTTGACATCTTGCTTTGTGAAGAAAGGCTGCTGGTTTTCTTCACAGTTCTCTGAGGCAGGTGGTCACACTGCACTGTTTGAGCTAAGTAATGCTTTACCCTGGTGTGCAAAGTGTCTATGGCACCTGGTTTCTATATTGAAAAGCTGAACCTGCTTTGCCATTTATATCCTCAGCTGAGAAAACCTGCTGGCAAAAATAATCTGATCTCATGTGCTTGGTGGTAATGTGTGCTGGAAATAGAACACATGCTCAACATGGCAAAAATAGTTACTGCATGGTAAAGAATTATTTTCCACTTGCTCTTCAAAAGAATAAAATGATCGTGTAGCACAAGTATTTAGGTGTATCTGATCTGTGGCATTTTCATCTTAAGACAATTTACAACAATTAGTTTCATATCTGCTTCCTTCTATAAATGGCATAGTGTAGCACACAATGCAACTATGTATATGTGTGCTAATTGCCACAAACATGAAGAAAAATTTCCAATAATTAAAAATTTTTACTTTCTCTGCCTGCTGCTTGCATTGGTTTCCTTTAAGGACACCTTTGTTGTAGGTTTCCTGCAGTAAAAGGTATTTTTTGAGCATCTAGATTGAATGTACAGCTCTTGAAAGATAGAGGAAAACAAAATAACTGAATCCACATAAATGTAGCATAGAGTTGCTTATATATTCACAGTTATAAGTGAGACACTGGAATAGGTTGCCCAGGGAAGCTGTGGGTGCCCCATCCCAGGAGGTGTTCAAGGCCAGGCTGGATGAGGCTTTGAGCAACCTGGTCTAGTGGAGGGTGTCCCTGCCCATGGCAGGGGAGCTGGAATTTGATGATCTTTGAGGTCTTTTCAAACCCAAGCCATTCTATGATTCTATGTTCATGCAGCAATGTAGGAAAAGGTGGAGGCCTGGCCATAGTGAAAATGATGTGACTCTTGTATGTAATTTAGTTTTTTATATGGAACATTTTATATGGACATTTGTTTTGTACCTTTCAAATTTTTTTCCTTTTTAAAAATAATAAAGGTAATATGAAAATGAATAAATTTTGAAATTTCTCTTTAGATTGTTTTCTCCTTGTAAAATTTTTACTTTTTTCCTATTTAAGTACTGATCCCATATGTAATGTAATCCCATTTGTAATAAGCAGAAATGTGTGCTTCTGTTTATACAGATCAGGCAACTCTTTTATTGTCTTACCAAAACAAATTTAAAAGATAAGTGAAAGCAAAGGTATAACTCTTAGTCAGATCCCGCCTGTTTTAGACAAAATGCAGTCCCCAAGCAATTATTTAATGATATATGCATATATGTAGTTGCCTACAGTGGCCCTCAGTACCTTCCAACTTAATGTCAGTAGTTTACGCTAATAGTGAAGCAGCAGGGTTTTGTGGGATATAAGAAATTCAGGTCTAAAGTAGTATCTTGTTGATATTTTAACATTTCTTTGTGGAGTTCTTATCACCAGCTGGAACTTACTGCGTGTAGATGGACATGGTTTTTAAGTGATTGAGTTCTGGGCTCAAATACTGCCAATCTGTATAATTCGTTAAGCCCCTCCAGATGGCAGGTAATATTCCAGTGTTGGATCTCTTTTCCTGTACTTTCTTTCTCTGAAGTAATTTGCTGACAAGTCTATTGGATGATCTTTTAAAAATAGAAGAGATCAAATATCTCTGAAGTATTTTAAAATAACAAGTCCTTAGAATTCAGTTTGCAACGTTGGTGCTAAAAGTGTGTTCAATGGATGGGAAAATTTTCTATTTGCAAGCATTTTTGTTCATTTTTCTGAGTCAGTTTGAAGCCTTTGGGGACACTGGGAATAAGGGGAAGTACTGCTTGTGAGCTGCTTAACTTGGTGCTTATGAGAAATAGAAGTGCAGCTGCTGTTTTCCCTTCTGACTTTTGTGTGAACAAAGCATAATTAAGAGATGTTCCTACTCACAGCTCAGATGCTTTCTAGTCCTTACTTTCACAGAGTACTGTGTGGAATGGCAAGACTTTGGCCTTGAGTGCTGGCCCAATATTAGTATGAGCAAGAGATGTTTGTGCAGAAATGCTAGCCATTTTAATGATTTTTTTTTTTTCTTTTTGTTTGAGTTCAAGAGTTAAGCTTTCTAAATAGACTCAAAGTGGCCAAAGGAGGCTTTTCTTCCCCTATTTGGGTGTTCCCACAAAAGTCCTTGTTCTTCTCACCTGCTATTGCTTGGAAAGGCTCCCAGTCAAACTCAAGTAGTCACCTCTAATCTTTCTAAGGCCAGTACTTCAAACCTTTCCTCAAGTTTGTTTGCAGGCTGCTATATGCAGACTTGTAATTAGGAGGCAACAAGTTGTGATTGTTGTGAAAGATATTCTTCACAAGGTATGTTTATTTTCATATACTACATATATTATTTGTTTCCCTGCTTCTTTAAATGTTCTGCTGAAAGTATCACTTGCTGCATAAGTTCACAGAATTCAGTGTTACTGAGTCCTGACCTGCTTGAAGTTTCCAGCTAATATACCGATATGACTAATACTCACCATTAAAAAAAAAAAAGGCAGCTGAAGAGATACTGGGTGATGCCTTTCAAATCAAGGGATGCAATGAAAAGTAATATTTCTAATGAATAAAAGAGAAAAAGGCTTTCACCTATGGCATCGCATACCTTCAGGTGAAATAATAGTTCAAATTGTGTTTTTTCTCAGGAATAACTCCTCCTTTCTGTAACAGGATTTATGTCTGAATACTGACTTCTTTAGAAGAGATTCTGACTTTCTCTTTTTTACCACATAACACACTTCCTCTTTTTCTATTTACAGCTCATAAAACTGGGCGTGCTGTTAGTTAACTATTTTTGTAATTATTACTAATCAAAATATATAAATCCAGCAGTATCAATTCCTTTTAACATTGAAAAAAACATATGTGCAGTGGTCAGATATATGGTATATGCAAAAGATTTGACTCAGTCATCTGTAATAGTGAAATAAAAGATGTCTGTTTTTTTCCGATTACTTAATTTACTAGAAATCAAAGTGCAACAAAGAGCAGGCTGCTCAAAATTTCATATTTCTTTGAGTTGAAATGCTTTAGTACTATTTACTAAGAATGTTTGGTCTGAATATCACTATTTATTCAAGTTTAAGGAAGAAGGATGAAGAATCTTAACACTGGCAAGTTTTAGGAATGCCTGCTTATTAATCAGAAGATAGAAAACTGTGTGTCACTTGTTATAGGGATTAGCTATTAGCAGACTCACTGCAAAACTATTGCAATTGATACAAGTGAGGTATGGTGCTATATTAATGCTATTTTTTTCAGTAGCAGTCGTGTTAAAATATCCATACATTCTTATTCTATTGAGTAAAATAACTTTTAGTTCTTATTTAAAAACAAAGCACTCTGGTTCTGCTCTCTTCAGAGGATTTTCTTATGGCAGGTGTAGAATAAATACAAATCACAATAATTCAACCATTATTTTAGGCCTAAATAGTAGAGTAAAAAAAATGCAGCTTGTATGGTTAAACTATGTTATTCTCTATAAAAATTCAGTTATGAATCATTACCAGAAAGTAAGTGTACATAATGTTATAGGCATGATGTAGAAGTTCTCTTAAGTGAAGGCTGAATTTGAAAATGAAAAGTTATTTGAGGAAGTTGGATGTTCAGACTACCAGAATAACTGGATTAAAGAGGAACTTCTCTAATGCTTATAGTGGCAATAACAGAGCAATACAAGTGGTGTAGGAAATCTCTTTAATTTTTTTTATTTTAAAAAAGCTCTGTATTGAATAATAGTTGCAACATACATTGCTTTTTATTAAAAACTGATATTTATTATTACCATTATATGAGGTGTAAACTCATGGTCTTGTGGTGTTTAAGTAGCTGGGCTGCCAAATTAAGGATTATTTGAAGATTGGGACAAAAGAGTTTGTCATGATTTGATCACTCTAGAGGTCTGTATTTGTGGTTCCTAGCTCCTTAGTAGGTGACATTCACTGCTGCCACCACTGACTTCTCCTCCTTGATCTTTTCTACTGATTCTATATCTGTCTGAGAGTCAAGGACGATGCAGCCTCCATGCTTGTCTTCTGCTAGTCCTGATTTGTGAGCCTTCTAGAAGTCACTAGAAGTGACTAGAAGCACAGAATCAAAGTTAATATTACCTTAATGTAACTGTTTGGAAACAGATAACTGTCCTGCTTCTTGTGCCTTTCCGCCAGTACTGATCTCTTTCATATGCAGTGGAGGAAACTGCAGGAAGCCCTGTTGTGAGTTACACAGTGTTCTGGCTCCAGAAGGGAATACTAGGGACTAGGGAGTGGCTAAGGCAGTTGTGGGATGATGGAAGTGTCACAAAGAAAACTAGCTGGTGTTTGGGAGATAATTGGCTTTTTTTTTTTAAATGTGAGATGAGGATCCTTATAATGGTTCCTTTTTTTTTCTCCTTCTCCAAGTGGAGATGAATTCAGGAAAGGCATGTGAGATGCAAACTGCCTTTTTTTGTGGCAGAAGAGGTTAACGGGGGACTGCTGTTAGGTGCTTCTAAATACAGAGCTGGACAGACAGGATGGAAAAAAGCCATCTAACTTTATATGTGTTCTGAATTTACATAGGCATTGAAAAGGGATTATAGAACTTTTGTGTATGTACAGTTAAGGTATAGATGTCATAGAATCATT
>NW_010107362.1:0-16043 GCF_000699245.1 Pterocles gutturalis | reverse complement strand
GTGGTGGTCCTGACACCAAGACAACTAGAAAGAAAACATGTCAGAGGATCAGATTCATATTTCTTTGAAGCAAATGGAAGTCATGTTGCAATTCAGGTATATCTATATTCCAGACATAAATTGTCCATGTTGGTAATTTCACACAAGTCCAGTTCCACACTGAAGTCTCCTGTGCTTCCTGCGAATTTCATGCAATGCTGAAATAAGTTAGCTATAATAAAAGCTCTTTAAAAATACTCTGTAATGGAATGGGTATCTTTCATCTCCATTGAAGGTGTTTCATGTTACCTCTCTACTGTGGCCCAAGTAAACCTACATAGATCCCTTCTATGGTTGTTTCAAGAAAGGCCACTTTGTTGTTATCAGAAACACTGTCTAAATTTAAGAAACCCAGCTAAACTGCAATACCAACAAATTTTGCTGTTATCACTGAATTTTGTGTTTGCTGCAAGCCTCTGCACCAGGAACACTGAGACTCTTAGCTCCCAGTTCCTAAATGAGTGCAATTTTTTACCTGATGATTATACAAAATCCTTCAAAAATGGTTTCTAAAGCAACCAAAAATCAAACACGATAAGAAGAGTACAGTATAAAAAAAAAAAAAGACAAATAAACAAAAACCATCCTAGAAAGCAAAGAGAGAACAGCACTTTATGATTTTTATCTGGGCACTATGTTTTATAGATTTTGTAACTGCAAATTGGCTAGTATAATGAAAAGAATGAACTGGTTGAATTTAAGGGAATTCAGCAGAGATACATTTGCAGTGGATGTTAGAGAAATGCCTAACCAAGATGCACAGTCATTGCTGTCAGGGAGAGAACAGACCCTTTCAGAAGGTTGATTCATCCTTTCAGGTGCATGGAATCACCCACTCAAGGTGAATTTTTCTCTCCATTTGCTGAACAGGAGTGGTGTGAGAATAAGGCTCCTATCTAAGCTGCTTAAAATCAGACTCAACGAATTTCCTCTAGTATATATACAAAGGTAAAGTCTTTACATTTCATTTTAATTTGACACCACAATTCCAGCAGGGGTAATACTCACCTGTATCAGGCAATTTATTTTTTTATTTTTCTGTAAAATAGTGACCAAACTGCTCATATTCTGACAGGACATTTCTGTTCTGCTGAAATAATCTTCTCCCTTTGGGTGAATGATTAAACCAGGCTCCTTTTGCCTGCCCTTAATGAATAACTCTCAATTTAGAGGAGTTCCAGTGCTATTTGGGAAAGTATAATTGATTTCACTGACACGGTTGATAGACCTTCTCACTGAATAAACCTAGGTCTAACAAAAGGCTCAGTGCCGTAAATGAAAGGCTTCAATTTCCAACAAAATCTTGAATTTTTGTTGTATCTCAGAGTATAGAGATGTCCTGTCTGTAAAAGTTCAAATATTTGTACAGCATAACAGAATGATTCAAGCTATTCTCACCCAACTGTAGATGCTGTTTCTTAACGTTAATGCCCATAATCAGGATAGTGTGAGTAGATGAAGTGCTACAGGGAATGCTTTAAGGAGTTTGTCTCCTTCTGTTACAGAAGAATAAAAGACGAATTTAAAATCCTAAGGTAAATAGTCCGGATGACACTCTGCAGCCTAACTGAAACCAAAGGAGCTATTTTCTTTATGACAACAGGAACTCTGTTAAAAATCTTTAATAATTGACAGTGGCATCTCAAACTTACCGTAATTGACGGTCCAGCAAAAACCAGACTAAGCAACATTAATAAGGGAACAGATTCTTGTGTAGGTTCAATGTATGGCATACTCAGACTCTTGTCATAGCAATTAAATCCAGAGTGAACTGGCTTGAAGACATCAGTAAGTTCAAGAAAATAGAGGCTAACAACAGAAGATGCCAATATGGGCAACTAGAAGAGAAGAAAGGAACAAATTACTGTTTGGAAATGGAATAGCCATGCTTTTGCAAAGACAACATACACTGTTAACAAATGTCTGTGATGTTTGCTATTTATATCTCACTGCTCCTCATCATATCCATTTTACCATCTTTAAATAATTAATTCTCTAGAGATACGAGACTATTCACTTGATATGAAATAACCCTGCTGTCTACCAAGCTAGTCAAAACACCCAATCCAATCTTCAGCCCACATGATTTAGCCTTTTCATCTATGAATCATTAAGAGACAAACTTTGATTCATTTTTTTTTAAAAGGAAGTACCAGGACTGCAGTCTCCCATGGGGGGACTCAGCATTCTGCTGTTTATCATCACCCTTCTGGTCCTTTAGCAACTCTCTGTCATGTATATCATGGTGTTTATATCAAAGACAGTTTGCATTAAGTTTCAAAGTAACAGTTAATGGAAAACAGTATACAGTGCTTCCCTATAATCTAAACGTGATAATATAGTGTTCTGCCTTCACACAGTAATTTTGTAACTCTATCAAAAAAAGCAATTAACTTTGGCAACTCAGACTGTGTAGAACCATGATGACCATGGTTCACAGTTATTCTATCCTCTATTTTACCCTTTGCAATTGCTTCCAGTAATTTATTAAGGGTGAAGTTGGTCCCTCTGGGGATAAAATCACTCCAGGTTGCCACCAGCTCCTGAAAGCACAGATTCAACCAGTAAGCCCCTGTGGAAGGAATTTGTTCAAGAGAAGAAACAGCAAAAAGGCATTTTGAAGACACTGGTTTACAAGTGAACAGAGAGGGCAGCCCTGACCCCAGGGTGGGCATTGGGACATTCAGAGGTGACCAGCAGCATGTGTTTACTCTCCGCATCCTCTGTAAATGCTCAGAAATGTTTTTTGTTTGTTCAGCTTCCCAGAGTCCTCACTGAAGAAGGCATCATTAAGATAACCGCCTGCTCTTCCACTGAGATGCAATGACTCCCTCCCTGTGTCTCCACAGCAATGAAGGTACCTATGGCTAATGTGATGTGAACTGCCTATCTGTTCTTTTTTTTCTGTTTGAGATGGCTATCACATTAACTTTTCCTCACTGTTAGCTGCACCTGAAAAGTAAAAGCTTGCAACTACTAAATACATTCACTTACACAGATAAAAACATAAAAATATGATAAGACTGTATCACATCTTCTAAGAAAAACGCCCTCCTCTTTCACATCAAGCACCTCAAATTATGAGAAATAGGGATTGTCCTAGCATAATTTCAGGCATGCTTAGACTATATTATTCTTGCAATGTTCAGTACAGATTTAAAAAAAACATTGATTGATTAAAATCAACGTCATTCATCCCATTCTACAGTGGAGTAAAAAAGCAGAGGTAAAACTGGATAAATATGTATATTGGAAAATGATGACTAAAATCTGCTATATATGTCAGAGGGACAATGGTTTCTTGCATTAACTATTTTCAGATTTTAAAACACTGGGCTTTTAAAATGCAGACTTTTTGTGCCTGAAGTGTAATTTTGGGTGGTTAAAGAAGGAGGGTTCTACCTAAATTTCACTGAAACATTTTTTAAACATTTTTTAATACGACTTAGTTTTTGGTTGAAAAGAACAGCTTATCTTTGATGTGCTGAAGAGGGCGAGTTGTATCTTCAAAGTGTTCTAAGCAAAATCTGCAGAAGGTGGAAAATGGAAGAATTTTGCCAGTCTGGTCATCTGTGTTCAAACTGATTGCATTGTGATGTCGCATAGTATAGAGGCTGCGATTGTGCAGAAGGGGAGGGAATGTGTACTGCCACCCCTAAGCGCTATGGGCATTACAAAAATAACACCAGGCATCTAGTAAGTTTGCTTCAGCAAGTAGTGTGTGTGTATATATATAATCCAAACATATACGTATACTTCCACTCACTTACTATATTGCAAATACATATTATGTATAGCATATAACATACACAATATATAACACATATTCTGTGAATACATAATATATAACTATTATACAATCTGATATAGAAGATGTATGGAATAATTACATACAATGTTACTAAATTGAGTCCCGCTTCCTGCCCATCACAGGAAGAAGTCCAATTCTTTAACTGGATCCACTATATAATACTACTTCCCACTTCCTGCTGGATGCCATCCCTGCCTGTCTATAACGCAGGCATGCATGATTAGTCAACACGGGCTAGACTGTTTCTAGTCATTATACAGATGGGCAGGGATGAAAGGGGACTTCCCTAAGGTCTTCATATTCTGGGAATAATTAAGACTGTAGTGGAACTGGGTGTCCCTCTCCACACCTGCCTGCACAGAGACTGTGGGAGCTGTTTGGGATAAGGAGCCTCCTGGCACAGTGCATGCTGCCCTGGTGTGTGGGGAGTTTGCACTGGGGCTCTGCTCCTCTTGCTAGGACACTGAAATTCTGCACAGCATTTGAACTCATGTGTATTGCAACTTCACTTCTGCACAGCATTTAACTCTTGAAACATTTGTAATGTCTTTTATTATTAACTATTTGAAAGTCATACCTAATGACTTAGCCAGGGTCCAGGTCCCCTGGGGCAAAGCATCTTAGAACAGGACACAAACCTATTCCAATGAGCTAAATAGACAAAACAGGCAAAGTGCCTATTGCCCTTCTTTTCTGAAATTATGCACTTTTATCTAGATGTACACAAAGGTTCGTTTCCTAGAATCAAAACACAGAGCAGGCAGAGTTATGGAACACCTTACACTAGAGTTTCATCTTAATTGTGTATTTTCCCATTTTTCTAATGTCAAGAAAAGGAACACCTCTCCTCGAACAACAGGCTCTGCATAACCCACAAGTCCACCTCTACTTTGATTATGGTGTTCTTAGGCAGGCAACTGTTTTAAATGTCAATACTGAACTACCAAAAATAGGTGATATATGAAGTGATATTTTATTGTGAGACACTAACATAAAAGATGTGGATAACTTTTTTTTGAAACTACTGTATGTACGCTATAATTTTATTGTTAATTGCAAAATCAAGGAGTCATTAGAACTGCATTTTACTGTCTTATGACTTCACTACAGGACTCCCATATTATTTCTGACTGTAATTACCCATTCTGCTAAAAGAAAAGAAATAATTCTAAAGGACTATGAATCTCCAACATAACTGCTTCCAATACTAATGAATAGGTTTACAGTCAATTTGCTATATACAGTATGCCAGATCCCACAGGACATTTTTCTTCCTATCTTTTTAAAAATACAAATATAAAATATGTCTTCTAAAGGTTTCTAAAAAAATTAGCAAATGTTTCTAAAATATTCTAAACAGTATAACTGGCTCTTTAAGATATGAATATTTATGGAGTGTTCTGCTTAAGGCAGCAGTAGTTCTGTAATTATAGACTTCAGCTCCCAACACCTTGAAAATGTCAAATATAATTAGATAGTAGAATGTGTATTGTTTTAATTACAAAATGGAATAGGAATTTTCCTGTTCCTATTTAAAATAATAAAAACCCCAACTTCAGTTCACATATCTTGACTAGTAAGTCTTTATACTCTTGCTTCCTTGGTTGGCTAATGGAGAAAGATCCCTGTTTAGCTTGTAATTTAGACCTGTAAATGTAAAGGTTTGACCCAAGTAGTCAAACTCTGTTTGGCTTAGAGTCTTTAAGGCAGGACCATAATCAGCATAGCTGCTGAAAAGGTTTGATTTGAGGTTGGTTTATTTTTTTTAACTGTAAGTTAAGAGCCTTTATTAAGCCATAGGACTTTGCTATTTATAATAATGCTAGTAATATTTAAAAAGTTTTTGCTGTATTGAGCTAGGAATTGTCCAAGCATGACATCTCTATTCCCAAGAGCTCAACAAGGATGTAAATACCTAGAGATCTTGTAAGCGAAAAATAAAAGGTGAAAACCTCCTGTTTGTTACATAGTGCAGGACAAACCAAAAGAGCATTTGTTAGGATAATAACTTCTCTGAACTGATGGGAAATGTAACAACTCTTCCTTCTGGACAAAAGCCGCAAGACATCACATATTGCAGAGAACTGAAAGAAGATATGGCTGTGAGAGGATTTCAGAGATGGGACATAACAGTTCTCCAGGTTGCCCATCACTCTTCTGTGGGACACGCTGTGATTGCTCCTGGAGCCGTTCTGGGGTGCTCCTGGTATACTTGTGAGGATTACGACTATCCAGGACCCACAGTGCCAGCACAATTTGTTCCTGGTCATATGATATAGCCTATGCACGGAAGCCACGCTGGTCCTGCTCAAAACCCACAAGTTGACTACCCCTTAACCACCAGGCCCAAATTTGCTGGGGCACCCCCAGGTAGACAGAAATGCTTCTATTAAATTTCCCTATGATTTGTTTTCCACGGCTTTGAATTAATGAAAAGAGGAACCTGTAGAGCTGTAGCCTACTAAATACAATATTGTAATTGCTCCTAACAAGCCACAGATTTTGTACTGAGTTTGCAAGGACTCAGGACTGGGGCTTGCCAAATGTGCTTTGTCTGTACTTGCCCTGGGGCTTTGTTTTCATTTGGCTTAATTGTAACAGCAGTTTTTCTAATGACCCTAGAAATTAGGCTATGCCTAATTTGTTTTACTTTCACAAAACTTTGTATGGTACAACTCTGCCTGATTAATATATATATATATATATCTAGTAGTAACAAGTAATTCTGTACAAAATGAGCTATTTATGTCTCTAGTGGAGTGCATCCCAGATCCTTCGTCAGGACCAGTATGATGTTGATGGTGATTCCTCTTCACTCTAGGAACCACTTGGGTTCATTTTTATGTTTTCTAATGTGCTTTTACACCTTGCTCTTTTTCTTTTGGTCTGTCTTTTCACATCCCAATAGTCTATGAGCCATGGCTTACATACGTTGGATGCTTGTTCTTTGTACTCTTTGTTACCCCTAAAATCAGTTTTGCCAGCAGCAGTTCTGCATTTCTTTATCTAACCATTGGGTGAGTTGTTTATAGCCTTGAGGTCTCCAGTACCAGCATATGCCCCATCTCTTATCCTACACCTGTAGCTCCTCCACATTGCACCCTCTGTAACACAGGAATACAGGTATGACACCAGAGGTCTTACAAATGAGGCAGTGTAAGGCCAAGCCTTAGTAGGAAAATCTTACTGGAGTGGATGGAACCCAAAATAGCACAAGGTAGTCCTTTGGATAGCTCAGCATCTGGGGCACTGACTTTTGTCTCGGGCTTTCCATCAGGCACACACCCTTGTGCTCTGAAGGAAACACTGAACTGCTTGCTCTTGAGTTAAAATGTGGGACCTTTAAATTTACTATTCCACAAGGTCTCTGCACAGCCCTAAAATTCTAATTCAAGGTGCTTGCTGCCCTGGGAGAATTTCCAAACAATCAAAGCTTCACTAAAATCACATTCTCTCTGCAAGTGTTTACAGGCAAGTCAATAGCAATCAGATATTGATGGTTTCCTAAATGACATCATGGAGATAGCAAGGCTCAAACCAAAGGAAAAGCAACAAATAATCATGCCTCTGTCCCTACCCCTCCAAGTTTCTCTCTTACCTTGAAAGAATATGCACCTCAATATATACATATTTCAAAACTCTCTGTGAACTAGTAGCTTCTATAAATTCACTTTCTCTAAAACTGTACACTGGTAGTTATATCTCTAATTCTTATATTTGCCAGTACTTAACTAAGCAAGGAGTCCATATTTATCTTCAGGAGAATAACATCTTCAAGTCCATGGGCTTTGTGAGAGGGCAACCTTAGAGTGTCACATAATCAAACGTCTGAACCTGTCTGCTAGGTTGCAGTTATGTGACCTCTCTTTGCTTTGCTAAAATGTACCACAGGCACTCTGTCTTATCATGAGCTCATATCCAGATCCTGTCGTAGTGTTGTACTGGGCTGTGCTGGCGGCTACCAGCAGACACTCTTTAAATATGGGTTATAAAGTGATGAGCCTGGGCTATATTTCAGTCAGGCTAAGTGGAGGGAAAAATGAAATGTGTCTCTTGTAATTAGTTGAGTACTGAAGTCACAGCTCAGTGTGCTGGCCAGAATGACATGAGTGATTTTCTTTGAGACTCGATGCACATACAAAGGCTGTAGAATGGATTAGTTTTACCTACCTGTATAAAAGATAGGCAGAAAAGAGAGCAGCAGTATGTATGTAGCTTTCAGAGGAAGTCAAGACACAATTAGCCAGATGCAGAATAAAGGTAATATGACTAGCCCAGCTGTCAAAAAGGATTAAGGGATGCCTAGTACACTATTTGTATCTTTTGTATTTTGCAAATAATGTTTAGACTTGGATGTCCAAGAAATTCTTAGATCCTTAGGTCATTCTGCAACCCTTCCAGAGCAAGCAAGGAGTTCCTGAGCATGGGAGCTGCCTCCTGGTGCTTCTCTTGTATTCTGGAATACAGGCAATCTTTGTAAGCAATCAAGTAGATAAAACAAGATTGCTTCAAAGAGATAGCTAATGAATGCTGTCGTTTTCTCCTCATGGAAAAAAATATCAGCCAAGTGCTTGGGAGAAGGATGGTCTATTTATTAACTATGTTGTGTTAGCACAGGAAGGCTGTGGCATTGTGGAAGATTCTGTTCAAACGTAACATAAATGTCAGTCTGTATGCCAAAGAATTCATGGTCTAAATGACAAGGCACAACAGATGGATGAGACAAAAAAGAGCACTGTGGTGGGCTGGAAGAGACAAGGTATTCCTGTTCTTAGCCAACAGCAGCTTTCAGCTGCCCTGGCTGTTTTCCTGTTGGACCTTGCCATGAGATTCACAAAGACCAGAGGAGAGAATGGAAGGAGGACAGGGCTCTTGTATCCTGACAGGAATGAGCACTGAGGTCATGACTATGACTGAATACCTTTCCAGAAACAGGTCAGGAGAAGAAATGGTGTCAGCCCAAATTCTGCCATTTTCTCTTGTTTTTGAGAACCCATGGGCTCCCCACCATGGCTCCTGCTTAGCTATACCAGTGCTGTGCCTTCACTCTCAGTGAGGCTGCTGTGCAGGGCTGGAATTAAAACCAACCACAAGCTCAAATCCATTGCAGACTGGGCTGTCACCAGGACTTTTGAGAGATGGTACTAAGCACAGGGAGAGCTGTAGAGCAGGGGACTTGCCTGACCTAAAAGTCAGGTTTGTAGATATTTTTTATGTTCTAAACTTAATTCTTAAATGCCTCAGGATTATAAGAGAAGGCATTCAGCCTCTTCAGAAGTCTAAAATCTGCATCTGTATAAAGGCTTTTTGCTTTTATCTCTGGAGTTTCTGCTGCTTCTTGTCCCTTTTCCTGATGCAGGTTTCATCTGGCCCAAAGCTGTAAGGAACTTGTCTTTTCCCTAAAGGATTTTTATCTCACCATTGTCCACATTTTGTGGAAACTAATTGCAGAGACTTGATATGATGGTCTTTCTTCTCCTAGATTTAACACTATTTGATTTAATTTCAACTCAGTTTAATTTCAAATCCCAGGTGTCATTTTAAATCTATTATCATGACCATTTTGGAAAATTAAGTTATCCTTATTTCCAGCATTGATTTTAGACTTTAATTGAATAGTCCAGTGACTGTCAATTAGAGTCTAGCTTTAGAAATACAACATATACCTTCACGCAACTCCTCAAACCTCTTGATCTTTTGCCAAAGTATGTTTAAGACCAAAACCAGAGCTGATATATCAGTGGTAAAATTCCTATTTATTTCAGAAATCTCAAAGTCATAATGAATGCACGGTAATCCTAAAAGTGCCTTTACTTTCCCATAAATGTATGTGAAGCAGCAATTACCAACAAAATAAAAATTGTTTAACAAAAATATTATCAGGCAGGAATAATCTAAAAATACTTTTAAAATATTACAATTTAATTAAGTACATGTTCTTAAATAGAAAGCAAATCCTTAGGCAGAAATTTTACAATTCAAAACCCACCATTAATGCATTTCTTTTCAGTGTGACTTCAAACATAATTAATGATTCATTACATTATGATTACAGTTAATTATGATTATTAATTAAATCAATGATTAGTTATAATCAAAAATGACAAACAATGAGATTTAAGATATTGCATGTACTGTTGATTATGAAACTTCTTTTATGCTCCTGCTGCAAGGTTATGGTAAACAGCAACACTTCAAAACTATGTAGTTGCTTTTGGGTCAGAGTGTTACCAGACTTCAGCTAGAAGTTTCCACAAAAACCCCATCTCTAGGGGACAAATATGCCAAACCCTACCCAATACTACAATTTATTCTGTTCTCTAAAACACACTGGTTTCCATACAGACAGAAAAAAAAAAAAATCTGTAGCTGCCAACCCTTCTCCAGTGGCTTACTCCCATGCTGTTTTGCCACTTTGGAACTCCCTTCCTACAAAATGAACTTTTCAGTGACAAGATCATGACTCTGTTTGTACACAGCTCAGCTCCTGTGTACATACGGTTCCACAAGAGGCTCTCCTTTATTAATCTTGGGGGCAGAGTAACATATTTTTAACAATTATAGAAGAAAATCACAGCAAGAGGTATGAATTTTTTTCTACTTTTGGAACAGGTAATCATTTGGAAAAATAAATCTCCTTTAATTTCTAACATATTCAAGCCTCCTTTTACTATTGGGGTATTAGGTCGGAGGATGGTGCAGGACTGAAAAAGGAGCAGGGCCTTCTTTCACTATGAACTACTAAAACTCTATACTTGCCAAACAAGTAGCCAAATGCAGAGGGAGATCTAACATGGGGCTTTCACATTTTTTTTTCCCAGGACAGCCTTGGCACAGGCCTGACACCTCCCTTTTTGTTCCCCTTTTCTGTTCATCTTCTGCTAAAATCTGGTAGTATGCAGGCTGTATGGCTCTTCTATAAGCACAGGAGTGATGTAGAGGGTGAAGCGTTGATGACTTGGCTATATATGATTATATAGCTGCTTTGAATGTGTACCAGCCTCCTCAGTCCTCAGATAGACAATATTTTGGGGATGCTGGTCTCTAATGCACTGTTATAAAAAAAATATGACATCTATCCTCTGTGAGTCAGCGACATGAAAATGTCAGCTCAACGAGCAGACCGTTAAGTGTATTTCTCCTTCCTCTCCCCTCACACGTGGTTGACTCTTTTGAAAGAAAAAGCAATGTATTTGGAAAATATTATGCTCCTTCAACGGTATGGGGATAATTTCATTTTCTACAGTTGGGGTTTTTTGTTGGTTCTCCCCCCCACCCCTCCCATGGCTAACTGAAGCATAACAGAAAACCTATCTAGCAAGAAATGGGACTACACCATACCTCCAAGACACAGCAGTATAGTTTAACTCTTACAGTAGATACAAACATCCTGTTCTTTAGCCCTATAGCCTACGTGCCCTACTCTTACTCTAATCACTGCACTCCCTTGGCTTTTTGTGTCTCTTGTGGTCACACCTACACATGACTTGCAGGTGACAAACTGCATAACTTAAATGTGGTGGGTCATGGCTGGCAGCTGAAAAAAAATCCAGATGTGACTGAGAAGTGGCACTGAGCTACCAAGTGGTGTGTACAAACATTTGACGTTTCAAACCTAGCTCTGCCAGTGTATGTTAGAAACAAAATGAAATAAAGCATCTGGTGCTGAGACAGTGAACATTCTCTGCATGCACATATTTCAATGGAAGCTGAAGACCTCCTGTGTTTTGCAGCCTGGAGTCCTACAATGATAACAGATCTTTCTGCTTTCTGCTGGTAAGAATTCCAGCCCTTTGAGGAACAAGAAAAGTAAGTGATCTTCTAGTACTGAAAGAAGTGTTTCCAAACAATCCTGGCATGATTAACTCCTGGCTACGCTCTGGAAAATGTAGAAAAATAAGCAACTTGTATTGGTATGCATGTGTCATACAGAAGAGCCTAGAAGACAACATAAGGAAAAAATTTAACTGTAGAATGGACGTTGTCAGAAATGTCTCTGATTTTAGTCCCTGGAAGCTAAGCAACCAGCAGATGAAGACTGTGTGCACAGGAACACGATTTAGCTGGAGAATAAGTGCATCAAGGCACTCAGATTGACAACACTGTGGCCTTTTGCACTCCCACATCTGGGACACAGGATGAAGCAATAGTGCCACTGAAGTCAAAGGCAAAATCCATAGCAGCTTCTGTGAAACCAGGATTTAAACCAGGAGTTTTTGAAGTGGGATAGCATGGGTAAAGACAGTCTTTTTCCTTCACCAAGAAGATATGTATCTGTCTGTCCTGCCTCTAAAGTGGGACCATTCTGCAAGGAACAGAAACTACATAACCCTGGAAGTTTTCCAGATTGATATTAAAATGCAAGGCACCCATATTTCTTCTGTAAGTGAATATACTTGTGACATATTCTGAATATGCAGAAAAGAAAGTCAGTTAACAAAAAAGCAAAACTTATTCCAGGAATACTCATTTTCAATATCTCACAGAGGCATGTAGATTCTTTACCATGAAAATGAATTCCCACTAGAATTCCCACAGAGACTATGAATTTTCATGACAAGTTTTGTCTTTCTCGGCTATGCAAATAAAGCTCAGATAATACAGTCTGCAGAACCCTAAAATGCCACAAGCATAATTAGGACTAAAACCGGCCAAACTCCCTGGCAGTGCTGATTACCACACACTTCAGGTAAGCATGATGCACAAGGCAATCTAAAATTCTTCATGTCTCAGGAGTGTGCACTGATCAGAGGCTCTGCTAAGCAGAAGTATTACCAGTGTTTTAAAATAATCTCTAAAACATTCTTAAGATACATACAATAAATCATCAAGTTTTTATTTTATGAATCATGAAACTTGAAAATATGTAATTGAAAATGTGTTAAGATTGATTTCATAATGCTCATTTGTTTACCTCTGATGTTTTCTGAGAATGACCCATCCACATTTTTCAGAAGCTCCATCTCTTAATTTCCTTTTCATTTTTATATCTTCCAGAGCTCTAGCCTGATTCTCCTTTTGCTTTTCCCATGTAAATGAAGAATAGTTCTAGTCATAACAATGATCTTAAGAGGGGCATTATGGTTTTATGTTTTAACTCTGTTATTAGTAAAATCTGCTAGTTTGAATTATTCTGAAATTAGACTGAAACCAAAATCAGCCCCAGAGTATTTCTTTTGAAGCTAACCATCAGTTGGCCTGCATAGATTCTACGTAATAATACTTTATCCAATCCTGGAAGTTTCTGCCACCAAACACATTTGTTTACAGGAGCGACTCTCATTGATAACACATTCTTAAGAATCCCAACAGCAGAAACCCCTCAGTGTCAGAACTGTATTTGTTTGCTCATATTTCTAAACATAAGGTCCTTCTGAAGCAAAGAATCTGTCTTTATTTCTTCTGTATGCCTGAATTATGTTAGTTATTACAGATATAGTATACAGCTAAAGAATGAAAAAATACTTCATGTGTAGAACACGAACACATCCCTTTCCTTCCACTTTGGAATTTTAACATCCTTTTTCCCTTGTCTTTCCTTTTGCCTAGTCTTGGAGAGGAAAAAAACAGCACTTTTTTGTAATGTATTTTCTAAACAATCTGCTTTTCCTTTGGCCTAGACCTCCTAGGTCTTAATGCAAAGTGGATGACAGCAAACCCCAATTTTGTTGTTTGAAGGTGCGAACTTTATGTGCCATGTTTTTTTTTTGTTGCAATTCAGGGTGAGGAGGGACTATCTGCTAAGAATGGGACAGGGAAAATTAACGTGAATGAGTATCAGAAGAAAAAAAACATAAAAGAATTGAAAGCATTCAGAGGAGGCAGGTTGAAAGCCTGTTTCCCATCACCCACTCAGCCACCATTCATGATATTAAAAGCTTTAAAAATCAGAGAGCCTTAATTAAATTGGGTAAGTTTTATTTTTAAGTAGTTGGCTGCTGCTGCATTGCATTAAGAACTTATCTCCTGCTTACAAAGGAAATCCATTACATAGTAATGCCAGTCAACCACACTGGGCGACTCCTCTGTGCCTTACACTTACAAACTGCTAATTGAATTATCTTTGATTAAATCCCTCTTTATGAGGTACAGCTCAATCTTGGGTTCTCCTTGAGCCCATCACAGCAGAAGAATCTAAGCCATGGCATCCTTTTTCTGATGCTGTTGAAGTGCTGGCAGCTGCTTGTGCTACAAACCTCTCGAAAGGCGTTCTCATGGGCCTGACTCGAATCAGTGCATGTGTGGGTAAACGCAGGGTGGGTGTACACAAGTTACACCATATGAATTGCTGTCACCCTTTCACTCTAGTGATTTGAATACCCAACTAAAATGTGGGAAATGGTTTCAAATCCTCACCAAAGAGTTTCCTAATCAGTGTTTAGGCTCAGGTATATTGCAGTCAGTTTTTTCTCTTGATGGTGGTTTTACTTTTATTGAATACCTACACATTCATCAGTTCATCAATTAGAACTTGCTCCTGGGGCAGAATGGCTCATGCAGGCCCTAGACTCTGCTCCTGTGACTGAAAAACAAATCCTAAAAGTTCATTGGGAGACCATGCTGTTAAGTAAGGACTCTGACTCCCTCTCAGAGCAGCTGGGTGTTGAAGAGATCTCCACCTCTTTCTAGATCTAGCTGTAAATGACTTGCTGAAGGTCTTAAGAGTCCACATCAGAGAGGATAACTCGCCTTCATGTGGGAACTCTACACGGAGCTCAGCCTACGTTCTTCATTGATCACTGAATCTTTTGCCTTATTCCTCATAACAGCTACAGGGAGCTTCTTGCGGAACTACAAGTTTGCAAGTAACATTATGTAAGGTAACTCTTTTGAGCAGCAGGTGCACATTTTGTGCCGCTCCTCTGTAATTCATCCCATCTCGATGCAGGCCAAAGCACAGCCCACCAAACAGTATAGTTGTGTTCTGTCTTTCAGGATCTCTACGTTGTCTCCTGCATTAGCGTTATGCCCAAACTGAGGTCCAGGAATCCCCAAATAACAAAGATACCACAGAGAGTGAGGAACCCCCTACCTTTCTTTAGGGGCCTCTCCAAGATTGACCTCTCCCTCCCATGCAAAGCTAGTGTAAGATACATGGCACAGCAAATGCCTTCCATCAAAGGGCTTTTCCTGAGCTGGGCTAATTACATTGATAGGTTACATCTGATACTTCCATATAACCAGCCTCTGCAAAGCTTTCCAGTTGGTGCAGCTTACTTTGGGTTAGCTCTTGACCATGCCCAGGTGCTTAGGGAGCACAGGGGACAGTGACACTTCCCTATTACCTAAAATACCTTCTCAACCTGACCCCTTCTATCTCCCAGAGAACTTCCAAAGACCTTCACATGCACCTGAAAAAAAATAATTTTTGCTTTACATTTCACCCAATGTTTGTATTTTAATATTTTATACATTAAGTAGTGTATATGTTTTTATGCTTTCATTTAGTGTAGCAGTTATAGCTAACTTACATCACATTTTACCACTAAGTTCTTCACATTATTTTCACAGTCTCTCTCTGAGGTAAGTTACATGGTGCCTCAAAGTGCCTCAGTCACTTCCCTGTGAATGGGGTCACCTGAAGCACTGTTCAATCCATAAAACTTTACCTTCCCTCTTACTGCTGTGCCATTAAACAAATTCACATCACACTGATTTCCTTAAGCTTAAACTGTGTCTACTCATAATCTTACAGAGTTATGAAGTGACCGTACTGTTGAGGGGGGCTAAATGCCACCAAGCAGCTAGTGCCTCTGCAACTCCACCTGCCACCAGCTGAGCAGCCATGGCAGGTTTTGCTCTTTAAGATGTGCTGAGAACCTCATTCCATTTTCAAAACAGGCATTTTTAGCTCTGTTGGAGGAAGCCCATCATTCAGGGGTCAGTAAAAACATACCACCGATTATCATTTTGAGTCCTCCTAAGCATTCCCTTATGAACATGATTTTTATTCTACCAAAGCAATGCCAGCAGCGTTTCCCTAGAAGCCAGCCCTTCCTGAAACATGTCTTCCTCCCGAGAGGTTCCCGAGCACACAGCATGATTTAGATGAGCAACCCTTCCATTTTCTGAGGAATTCTTAGAAATAATTCCCACTTGAAAAGACAGCAAAGAAGATGTTCATTCACGCCAGCTCCTTACGGGGGCTTCGATGCTCGTTTCGGTAAGGCACAGCATCACGTACGGATTTTGC
>NW_010107361.1:0-8218 GCF_000699245.1 Pterocles gutturalis | reverse complement strand
AATTTACCAAATATTTTATTTTCCTTTCCTAAAAACACCGAACTGGGTCTTACAGGGATTTTAACAGCTATAAATCAGTGTGCTACACCATCCTTCTGCTGCATGCTGGGATAAGAAAATTGATGTTGAAAATCAAAATGATAATCTGAGGCCTTAAGAGCCTCAGATACACGGGAAGTTTAAAGTGAGTCTTTACTCTGAATCTTTAAAAATAGCCCCTACCAATAATTTTGGGAATACTCTGGATATAAGATTGTAACTCTTCTTGGAAGAACTCCAATTTAGTACTTAAATAACACAGATTTTTAGAATTCAGAATTTCTTTGCCTGCATGCAATCTACTGTTCACTTTCTTTGTTAGAAAAAAGAACAAAGATTCAAGACTCTCTGCTTACCTTTTAACCTTTAAGAGCTTCATGATCAGATTTTTAAGCTTTCTTTCAGCATTTACACACATAGTGACTCCAGGAAAAAAACACACAGTTTGTCAAAAATACAAGACTAACTCACTGAGTTTGGACTCTTGTCTCTCACAGGTTAAGGAGAGAATGATAAAACCAAAATTATTAGCCATATTACTCCACATAGTTCATGGAGGAGTCAGCTGTACTACGTAAATTAGACAAAACACTCTAACCCATTACAGTCAGCAAATTATATCACAAACTTTCATTTATACCTCTTTAATTATATAAGAGCTGTTCTATGAGAAATTATGATAGCATAGGGTTATTTTTGATATTGATCTCTGAGGCTTTGTAAATATCAGTCAAATTTTCAGTATAACTATATATATATATATATGTACACACACACACCACAGGTATTTTTATAAAGACAACAATGGAAACCCTTTTAGAAGTTTGCTTATGCATGGAAGAAACTACTGAGAGCCTAGAGCAGTAGATGAATGTGACTATCACACTGAAAAGATAAAAAGATAAAAAAATATATTACAATATTAGATTTTTGGCCTATAGGGGACACCAATTTTAAGATCTGATTACTGAAGCACTCTACTAATGCTTCAAATGAAACCCTCAAGATGCAGCTAACTTCCACCCACCCCACTGACTGCAACAAGAACATACAAATGTGGACTGTTCAAATATTTTTGTGACAATAATTCTCTAAAAATAAAAGAAAATAATCAATCTATTAGATAGTAGACTAAAATGTAATTATAGCTAAGTAAAACAGTCTAATTTTACTTGAAAAACTGTTTCCAGTTCAAAGAATAATTAGCATAATACAAAAGTTAAATCTCAGGAATGATGTTAACTATGTTTTTTTCCTTTAGTGTCCCAAGAGAATGACTAAATCAGCTCATACATCAATGTGTAGAAGATTTTTTACAGAACATTATTTTTTATCAAAAACAGCCTGGAGCAAAAATCATAAAATCTAAAATAGAAATTTTCATGTTAGAATACTAGCATAGTACTAATTATTGCTGGTTTTCTGAATCCCATAAGAATACAAAGGCTGTATAAATGGAAGACAGAAGCATAACAGGTATGTTAGAGGACCAACAAATTTAAAATTAATATTTCAACTCTCCACATTCACCTTAAAAGACATAGGAAATAAATGCAAAATATGATCAGTCTTCAAATTAACATAACCTGGTGTTGTGTGTCTTGTGGTTTATTTTAAACAAGAATTATCTCTGCCAAAGGACTTGATAATATGGAAGAACAGCAATGTGATGAACTCTATTTCAATTTGAAAATCAGCACTCAAGATTAAGAACGTGCTGCAAGGAGAGAGAGGACCCATTTTACAAGGACAAGGCAAGAATATTTTCAGGAAGAGCCTCTTTTCCTTCTCTGTGGCCTTACCACTACTAAACCAGATGAACTGAACTCATGTTTCCGCCTTGAAACAGAGTGAAGAAGAAAAGAAGGACTCACTGTTAAAATAAGATGTTTCATTTTAATATCATGTCCTGCACTCCTGTGAACACTGTAGGGCTAACTGAGCAAATGTCTGGAAATTTTACTGTCTTTCTGACCATTTTCTGAGCCTTCACCTCTCAGACTTGAGGAATACCTGGATGACACCGAAAAAAACCTGCCTTTACTGAAGGTACATGGTCTTAGATTTCGTTCTATAGGTTCAGCAATCTCAAATATTTCATAAAAAAGTGAATAGTCATCCAGATAGTGTACAAACTTCATGTCTTATTAAGGCTTCTGCTTTTTCATAGACTCATAGAATGGTTTGGGTTGGATCATCTAGTTCCAACCCCTTGCCGTGGGCAGGGACACCTCCCACTAGACCAGGTGGTTGCCCAACCACCCCCACAGTAAAGAATTTCTTCCTTATATCTAGTCTAAGTCTGCCCTCTTCCAGTTTAAATCCATTACCCCTCATCGTGTCGCTCCATGCCCTTGTAAAAAGCCCCTCCCCATCTCTCCTGTAGGCCCCCTTCAGGTACTGGAAGGCTTCTATAAGGTCGCCCTGGACCCTTCTCTTCTCCAGGCTGAACAACCCCAACTCTCTCAGCCTGTCCTCATAGGGGAGGTGCTCCAGCCCTCCCCTGTTTTTGTTGATTTAAGATGCAAAACAGACCCTTAAAAGGGAAAAATTAGACACTGACAGAAATGGTGAGGCAGAAGTGACAAAAAACTCCTTTAAAATGCAGTAAAATTCTTCTTCTTCTCCTGAAATCAAAATATAAATGTAAGAAGCATTTTCAAAATTAACATGGTACATCTCTTGTTTTATGTGTGTACAGTAGGTTATTTTCTGCTTTATTAATAGAAAGTTGGACTTCTGCAACTCTAAAAGATAGTTATTTGTGAGTTGGTCATTTTCAGGTGCATTTAGTTTTCCATTACACTAAAACAGAGTTTGTTCTCAGAAAGTGGATGCTAAATCTTTTCTGTTTATATATTAAATATGTTTGAATCTTGCATAAAAAAAAATAAATCTGATGGTGCCAAGGGTAATTTCTTAAAATAAAGCTTAGATTTTAGTAATTTTTTTCCATGTAGAGAGTACAATCTTAAAAATTATATATAGTTTTACTTGGTGCACTCTCATCTAGAGGTCATACAGGGAACAAATACATCCTAGGAATGAGAGCCAACATAGGGGATTTTTATGCTGGTCTTGACTAGAGGCCACATTGCTATGCTTTTCTGGAAAAACAAATCATTTTGTGGCAAATTATGGAATACATAAGTCATCAAAGTTTTTTCCTAATCTACTTTACTTCTCTTCTTCAATTACTTATACGTATTTTGACTTTATATGTAGATATATATTGCAACTTTTCTGAGTGCTAATCATCGATGTCTTGAGGAAGATTGGATCTAGAGTACTGTGTCTCATTTTGGGCATCCCAGTGCAAGAAAACTATGGATAAACTGGAGTGAGTTCAGCAAAGAGACAATGGACATAAACTGAAACAGGGAGGTTCAGACTAGATATAAGGAGTGATTTTTTCACAGTTCTTTTGCCCAATTTTCTACAGTTTGTTTACTTATGAAAAAGGAGTTCGTTTCCACTATCCATCATTGAGGAGGAAATTTTCTGCCTGTTTTTGTTTCATCACTCATTGATTTGTTTGAATGTGATTAAAAGTATGGTTAACATTGTTTAGGAAGATAAAGTTCTGTTATAATAATTAAAATATGTACAGTTCAGAGTTACAATGCAGAAAGCGTCTAAAAATATCATGTTTCCAAACTGAAGCAAAAGTACACAAAGTAGTAACCTAGAAGTTCCTGTCATTTAATAAAATAGTATTTTTAGTAAGGATTAACATTTCGTCTGATTAATGTTATGAGCTGGTTTAAGATTATTTTATTTCTTTCTGCAGGAATTAAGAACTTCTTTTTGAAGAAACTAAAAATTATTCCAAAAAGTTTTTAATATGCCGATTTAAAAACGATAGTGGCTTTCAGTGGTAAAAATATTTCAGGATTACAATAAGCCTTACTTAGAAGAAAATTAGAAAAAAGTCTTGCTCTGTCAATAAAAGAAAGAACTATTTTAAATATCCTTCATCTTCCAACTCAGATTTTCGAGTACTGTGTTATACAAAAAAGTCTTTCTGAAGCCTGCTCTGAAAAGCACTGCTGGACACCAATCTCAATTAATTCAAATGCAAATAAACTGTGAACTTCAACCTACTTCAAGCAATCAGCTCAGGCGTTGCCAGCTCTCCCCTCATTTAACTCCTTCGAATTTACTATTTTCTCAAGACTTGCACAACTCAGCAATAGAGACAAATAATTCACCACTATTTTCACTTAGTATATGGTAAAAAGAGTGATTAATTGCATAATTTACTATTATAATTTCTAGGGTTGTAAAGATAAACACCTGCACAAACATTGCTATCAAATAAAGCTAAAAATAGATAACAAATACATATTTTATACTCGTTCCCATACCCACAGGAATCATGCCTGGCTGGACCACAACAAGTTTGGCTGACTTGAACTTATTTCATTACATCTCCTGGCCAATATATTCAGCCATTACAACCAGAGGTATCAATGACAAAGAGGAAATGGGAGATACTGGCAAATGGAGAGCATTTTCATAGTTCTTCTGCCCCTCTAACTGTGCAGAAATTTCTTTATCTGCACTGTCCCATCCGAATGAAGACATAACTGTTAATAAACAGAAGTGCTGTTTAGGAACACAACCTACCTACTAGGAGACAAGGCTTTGTAACTAAAGGTTACTCACTTTACCGAAAACCTAAGGATTATGTAAAATAGCACAAAAGAGAGGTAGCCTGCGGGTTTGATTTCCTTGGCTACATCATCTGAGCATTAGTATTCATTGATATTGGGGGCGTTAAAGGAAGTTTCATACAGGACTGTTTTCAAAGGTGCTGGTCAACCACAACTCTTATTCAACCCACAGCCTTCTCAATACGTCTTTATTACAGACAAAGTTTCATCTTACTGTTTCATCTTAGTGTTCTTTTTCTTTTTTGTCTACCAAAAGGGAAGGAAAAGTGCACTGTATGAAATATGTATATCTTATGCAAACCAGTTGCCAACCTTTTCATTTGTTGACAGCTATTCCCTATGCCTCAGAAGAAAAAGAAAAAAGCTTGAAATATAAAACAGGCTTAAAGAGATTTGCAAATAAGCTTGCTAATCTATTTACTTTGCTTTAAAATTACATAGCATAATAGGCCAAGCTACAGTGAATAATTAACAATTATTTTCCTACGCTTACTTAGAAAAACTAAAGAACAAAGTAGAGAGTGGTATTTGATTCATTACTGTCCCTTAAGCCTGTGATCCACTCCTGCCATGTTTAATGTCCTGAATTATCCCATAGTACTTGCTAGCGTGGAGAAGAATATTCAGAACTGGCTGAATCCTGAAAATAACAGAATGACAAACTGTCATGATCAGATAGATCTAAAACACACCTAGAATATATTTTTTTTTTACTAAGTATCATTTACTCTCACAGGTTATAGCCCAGCAAACAGCTGAGTGATCCACTATCAAATGTAATCTTAGGTTGCCTGACAGGTTGTTCGTATGCTGATATCATCAATAATTCTAAGCGTATGCCCTCACATGCACATCTTTGTGTGTTGCTCACCGTAAGCAGGGTCTATAAAGCAACACTTTAAACAGGAGGCTACCCTGAATACTGATTTTGTGACAAAACTCCTCACTGAGTTTGTGTTAGTTCTACAGTCAGCTGTTTGGTCAAGTCATTAGCATCCAGTTTTCTTCAGTTTATGAATGATGTTGTTAAAGGCCTTGGAGCTGCACACTATGCAAAATCACATCCTTACACATATACAGATACGCTTATAGAAGGACTACTACTGAAGACAGACTTTTTCTAATTTGAAAAGATGTCCAAAACGGCTAGAGACCACACTTGATGTATAGGTATATTTAGAACACTATTTTGTTGAAAAACAGCAGTGCCATTTTACTTCCTTGAGAGTCTACATATCATTTCAAATCTCCATTTTTTAAAATATGTTATATAAAATAAAGCATCCCCATACAAACAAAGGCAAAAACATGACATAGAAAACAAAAACAGATATAAAATAAAAATTTAAAAGTCCAGAGATAATGTCTTAGCATCAAAGTTTATCATCTGATTGATGCTGGTAAAATACCTGTTCCCAGCAAGATCAATGACTTTTACTCATGTAATGATGACTATAGTCCCTTTACAGTTAACAGGACTGTGCATATGAATAAAGACTACTCAAGTGAACAAGGATTTGGAAATTCAGGCCCTGCATACTTACAGATAAACATCAAAAGTTGGGCCATGTAACTAATGGATTGGAGTTGTTTTGCTGGCGTGTTTTTCCCTACTTAATGCACTGTTTGCACCACAAACTTCAAAACTAACTTTTCCAAAATATCTTCGCAATGTCTGTTTTAGAAAGCAAGCATCCTGAATCTTCATGCTTTAAAAAGTATAATTATTTAAAATTATATCAAAACAATTCAAAGAAAATTAATATTCATGTCAATGACAGATGATAAGAGCTGTCCTAGCTGATGGGTAGACTATTAATGAAGGTTTGCAGCCATTGCAAGCGCTGTGTAATAAACTTGCCCTACCATTTGGGAGAAAAATGCAATAGCTTCTTTATAATTGAGGGAATGGGGTGGAGGGGCTTTTTTTGGGGGGGGATAATAAAACATATGTATTTCCTAATTCTACCTAAATTTAATGAAAGCCATGGCAACCTAAACTACTTTCTTCTCAATTTGCTTGCTTTCAACTTTACTCTGTAGTTCTGTGCTGCTACCTGATGGTTATCTTTATATTCTAGCTGATAAAAATATTCAGTAAAAACAACCCACCTTAATATTAAATCAATTATGCAGGAGTAACAAAATGTTGTTATAATAATATGAAACAGTCTCCTTTCATCATCTTCATCTCACCAGCAGAAGTTACCTCATGCTCACAGTTACTACAACCTCAAGTGCTTGTACAGAACAACACTGTAAGGAAACGCTGTGGTTTAGGTCCCAGTTCCAAAGGTAATTCATCACAGCCACAAGAGTATGAAGTGCTACATGATGCTAAAAAGCACAGGACAGGGACCTCATCTCCTGCTTGTTCTGTTCAGGCATCTCAGTAACACTGGCTGCAGGCAGCAGCAGCTCATTGCTTCTAGAATCAGCCTTAATCTTGGACAGAAATCCTTGCGTGGTGCCCTGCATGTGCAGAAATCCCTGCAGGGTACTCAGCCCTAAGTGTGCAGAAATCCCTGCCGGGCACTCAGCCCTGTGAGTGCGAACTCTGACAACTCACAAAAGCAGTAGAAAACCCCTCCATGAAGCCGAGTGCCCTGCCAAGCTTGAGAAAGACCAAACCCTGACGAAATAGCAAGACATTTCATCTGCCCACACTTCCCAGTTCCATTCAATTACCGACATCAGCAGTCCTATAATGCAACAAATATGGTATTATTAAATCAGAGACTTGCATTTACACCTAGTTGTAGCCTGGAGGAAGGCCTGACATTCATTAGTATATATCAAAGGAGATAATCCACAACTTTCAGAGGCACACGCAAGTCACATTGACCTTGGAGGTAGAGGTGGGGATGATCTCTTTCAGAAAGGTGCTGTTTCACAAGTTCATGGTGTTACAGCATTAAATTTTTCGTCAAGCAACAGGGGATCACTGTCCTTCTGTTACACACACGCACAGGCACACACAAGAACACAGAGCAGCATGAGGCTATGCTTTTAAATCCTCTTTAATACCTACTTTGCTCTCTATTTCCCTGAATGACCTTACATATCCCTTCTTCCTCCAGACTGAACCAGAGCTTTTCTTGTCACCCCAAACTGATGGTTATACAAAGCAGCTTCTGTAATATCTTTTGATATCTTTTGATAACACTCAAGATTTCTATAATAAAATATTTTCAAACATTTAAATATTATCCAGACAGCAAGTTATCAAGAAAAAATAATCCTTTAACTTCTCATTCTGGCTTCACCTTTTGTTTACAGAGCCCTTTCTGCTGAAAACTGCACCCCCCATTTTCCAAGGGTTGCCCCCCTACCCTGACCTAAGGGCTAACAAGCTCCCAACTTCGCTCTGCCTTTAACCACCAGCTCCTCCAGCCTATTTGCCATCTCACTACCGCTTATATGCAGATATAAATATTTCATAATCCTGCTTACCTTATCCAAGAGTCACTAAAGTCCGCAAGGAACAACAACAACAAAAAACA
>NW_010107360.1:0-3102 GCF_000699245.1 Pterocles gutturalis | reverse complement strand
TCTGTGATTCTGTGATTCTGTGAAGTAGAACTGGAACAATTCACCCTTTTGGGTTTAAAATTAAAACTCCAGCTAAGAATGTGAGGGAGAATCTCTAAGGCCTTCTGCTATAGCATTTTTGGCAGTTCCTTTTGGAGTATTGCAAGACAGATTATCCACTTCAGGAAAACAAGAGGGAAGAAATAAAAACAAATGAACAAAGAAGCAGAAGGAAATGGAGAAAACTTTCATTGAAACACAGTTGCTGAGACAGCACTGAGGCACTCGAAGAAGTGTCTCTGTGCAAAGGAAACTCTCAGATGCACTTAGAGAAGCATTTCTACTTGAGCATCTGTGCTTGTCAGGCATCTCTTTTTGAACTACTACCCAGTTTCTGTGTTACAAGCTGATAAAGCGCCTGTAAAATTTCATGTTGGATCATATTTTTTCTTTCTGTCTCCGCTGCGGAATGGCACGGCCACTTATCTCTTGCAACATGGAGCTAAAGCTCCCACATCGCAAAATGGATTCAAGTGAGCAGCTTGCTGTAGTCAGTTCTGCAGTGGGAATGTAATCTGCTGCATTTGTTTGGCTATGCATTTCTCTGCTTCCTCAATGATGTATAATCACCAGACCCCATTAATGAAAATACTTTTCAAAGTTCACTGTAACACTTTGCATTTTGAGAAGTTCATGGAGTTCTTGTCACATCCATTTCTACTTCATTCTAGTGATATAGTACTTTCTGATTAAGAAGTTCCTGTTATGGAGGAGTGTTTCACAATTTTAGTATGCTTGAGCATATATTATACTTCTATAGGAAATCCCTAGGGGTACAGTGGTTCCAGGGGCTTGAAGACAGAAAGAGGTAGAATTTTTCTGAAGTCTTCTTAAGAAAATGCTGTTTTCCTAGGGAGAAGGAGAGGCATTTATGTTAAAGATCAAGGGGGCTGAACCAGCTGTGGATTAAATGACTGTACCTATTGATCATGAAAAAAGAAAAATATCACCTGGAAAAGAACTAAAGAACCACAAATGCATATCAGTTGGAGTATTAGTAACAACAATCTGATCTTGTAGTACTAGTTGAAAGGTAGCTCCAATATTCATGTAGATTTAATTTCAATAGTGCACCTCGGAGCATGAATAACCCTCAGCAAGAGATACCATCACTTCTTAATCCCAGTTCTCTGATAATTACAGCTGAAAATATTTCTAAGTAAACATCCAGTGTTAAGACCAGTGCTATGCAGAATTAATGTGCTATCAAAGCCAGAATGTCTTTGTTTTCAGAGAACACAAAAAGCAAGCCTGTGACAACTTTTTGTTGTTAAAAGCCCCATCATACTTTGTAAGAGGCAAAGTGTTAATTTTCAATTGTCTGTCCAAATACAGCATGGGTACTTGTATTCCTTATATTTTTAAAAAAAATCACAATTTTCGCTTTAATTGAGTACAGTATAGTTTTCTTCTTCCCCTAGTAGATTTTTATGGATGTGACTGCATTTCACTTGCAGTCAGTTTTTATTTTAAGCTCAAATAATTCCATAACCTAAAGTTTAGGATGCAAACTTCAGTGCATATGCATGACGATAGGTTGTCTCCTTCATACATTTCCTAGGCTAACATCTAAGGAAGATAGTAAACAGCATCCACAAAACAGTATTGAACTTTGTGAGCCTCAGGAATCTTTACATTGATTTCTGCTGACTTTGAGTTAGGCACTTTTGGAATAATAAGATAAAATAGAATGACAAGAAACAAAGATAAAATTCTGACTCTACTGAAACTAGCAGTTTTGTGAGTGATTTCAACGCAGTCTGCTTTTCATCCAAAGAGAGTTTTTGTTTTACTTTGGTTCATTTTAAGGCACAAGGAGAAAAGCTGATTGATGAGAAGGTATGATGATTTCTGTCATTAAAAAATACTGCCAATCTAGTTAATTTTATCATTAAAAAAGTGTGTGAAATCAAAGCAGGTACTAAGTAAATATAGGTTTTAAACCATGAAATAGTGACTGTAATTTAAACTGTCGTTTCTGGACATCAGGGGGAAAAAATTGCAATCAGCATCTCACAGTATTAACATTTGTATGAAGGTACAAGTTAAAGGGGAAAGTTAAAATAACTACAGTTCATCTCCACTAGAAAAAAAAAATCAAAATTAAAACCAATCTTTATTCATGGTATAAAACTTAGTAAAACAGAATTTAATAAACAGACAGTGCAACAGAAAACAACATAGAAATACAAAAAAATAACTTCTTAAAAATCTCAAATGCTGACAGGAAAAAAATCTAGAGTAACATATAAGATTCCGTCCCATAAGCACTTTAATAGTGCTTGCAAGAGAAGGGTTTAATACAGACAAATCCTCAATTAAAATCTTGTCTGACAACAGACCCCAGTGGAAAGAATGGTAACAAATGCAGGAATAACTAAAGTATTAATTTATAGTTCATATGGTATTATAAATCACAACAAAAGGACAGAGGAAGCTATATGGATAAATGGAATGATAACTTTACATTCCATTTCGAAATACCTCAGGGACACTGAGAACAAATACATTGTGCATTAGCTCATTTGTCTACTTGTATATATGGTGTAGAAGGAAACATACTGAACCCATGTATATCTTAGTTTAAAAAAAATAATGGAAATGTTCATTAAACATAGCATTTCTTAACAACGTGTCACAGACCTGAAAGAAAACAGTATAGAAGGAGCTCAGGAGGATTGTTGTTAGACAATAGACAATTCTGATGGACAAATGCCCTTACAGCCAATCTGTTACCCCATTCCTTGTTGTGGGGCATGTCAGAGACATGTCAGGTTCAAACATGGGAAGGAGAATGGACTAGAATATGCAAAGCTCCATCCAGTCACTAGCAGCCAGAAGAGTCCCTGCAGGAATCAGCTGAGGCGGTGCAGCCCTTGTGCTGCTTCGAGTTGTGCTTGGGGTTGGTTCAGACCCAGCTGTACTGAGGAATGGGGGAGGACAGATGATTACTTAAAAGTTTGCCAGCAGCAGCTGTTACTTTAGAACACAGAAAGAAGTTCAAAACTGGAGTTAGAATACTGTCTTTCTTCTGCTGCTTCCCTTTTTTTTTCAAAATTATTT
>NW_010107359.1:0-660 GCF_000699245.1 Pterocles gutturalis | reverse complement strand
ATCTGAACACAGCACTCCAGGTGGAGTCTTAGGAGAGCAGAGTGGGAGAATCACCTCCTTGAACAGAATCACAGAATGGTTTGAGCTGGAAGGGACCTTAAAGATCATCAAGATCCTGGCCACAGGCAGGGGCACCTTCCACTAGATCAGGTTGCTCAAAACACACGGTGATGATTTTTTAATCTTGTCCCAGGAATGGCTCAAAACTCCGGGATTACCAGCCTCTTCCTCCTTTGATGCAGCCGCCACTGCTCTCTTAACATCTTGGTCATGCTCTCCTCATCTCCAACCAAAACGCTCTTTAAACCTAAAACAAAAAAAAAATGATTAGGCAAGCTCCAGCGCTAGCTTCAAAGGATTAAATGCCAACGCTTCCCGCTAGAGAGATCAAACATTCTGCGCCGTTAACCCCGCAGCAGCAGAAAACTGGTTTTAAATCATCTCCCAGCCATCTGAGGATTTCAGTGACGGGCGCAGGATGGCGGGAGAGTGATTTATGAGGTAAAAAAAAAATTTAAATAAATATATTTCTCTTGGCCAACGCGCTGGTAAGGAACAATAGTGACAAACCCTGCAAGAAGAACCTGAAGGGCACAAAAAAAACCACAAGGAAGGTGGAAAAGTTTGGGGTGATCTTAGAAATGACTCAAAATTTCGATG
>NW_010107358.1:8440-11841 GCF_000699245.1 Pterocles gutturalis | reverse complement strand
GCACTCCATCCCCTCATCCAGGTCATCGACAAAAATTTTCAACAGGACAGGCCCCAAACAACCATCCCTTTCTAAGCAGTTTGCTGAGAATGCTGCAGCTGTTCTGCACTTCGGATAGAGCGAACACAAAAAACTGTCCATTCCTTCTGGAGAGGGATGTCCACCAAAACGCTCGTGTAAGAGGTACAGACTTGACCTCTGTATGGAGGAAAACTGCTCAAGTCTCCCTGATAATCCAGCTCTGGTCTCTCCCAGACCAACAGAAGATTGAAAGCAATGCCAGTGTGTGCAGTGATTTTCACAAATTCAGTTCCTTTCTGTGAGGAACGATACCAAGGAACTCACACACGCATGGTTGATCATTCCCTGACACTCATTGAATGAGCTGCAATATTATGAAATTTTGCTCAGACACTGTCAGAATTCAAAGAGGAAACTAAAAGAACTCTACGGTCTTAAGCAAAGGATTAAAGCAGACACATAACTTCATATGGATGAGAAGCTCCTCTGAATTCTCTACAGATAATCATATGCATATGGCATTTGTTCATGTAGATTGAAACCATACCTATCACTAGTTTCCAAAAATCCAACCAAGATGCTTTGATTTTAGTTTAAACTAATTTCTCCCTAAAGCTATAGTATTACTATGCTTGGTCTGAGCCTGTGATACAAAGGAAAAAAGAAACCAAACAAAACCTGTACATTAGTATTACCATTTTTGCAAAGTTGTATAGAAACCAGACAACTTACCAGCATAATCCTCTTAGCATAAAGAAGAAATGAGAGAAAAAGAGAGAGAGAAAGAGTTAGGATTTAGTATTCCTAGGTACAATGTATAAATGCCATGGCAAACCAAGCAAAATAAAATATGCACGTTTCTCTCAAAGACTGGTTTGTATTAGAGGGGAAGCACAACATTCACTTATTTTACAATTAGTGTTCAAAAAGGAACAGTTTTATTTGAGAAAGCAGTCAGGAGAAAATTCCTAAATTATGTCACCATATTTTTGTGAAATAATATAAATGAAAGAACTTTGATAAAACATATATAAATTTTTTAAAAAGTAATTAAAGTGTAGCAAACTGGAACTGGTTTTCACTAAAACCTGGCACGTAGTTTAAAAAAAATAGGACTTTTCACCTAAGTACTGTGCAATACAGGAAACAAACTTAAATCAAGAAATTGCTGCAAGCAGCTTGAGTACAGTGCTGATTGTGGGACCCAGTGACCAAACCTACCCTTTGCATGACTTAGAAGAATTAACTAGGCATCAGCAGAGAACAAGTTTCTTTACTTCTTAACCTTGATGTGGTGAGTCACAGTTTGATTTTCCATTTTCCAGTTTACTTAAGACATGACTCACAAGTTACCTTGTTCTCTGTCCATCTCTACCTGCATTTTACAAGCTGTGTTCTCAAAACGGGGGGGACTGCAAACAAATAGCACAAATTATTTTACTATTTACTATAGCACTATTATAATATACTATTTACTGCACCACTATTATGATATTCTATTGAATTTTATAACATACTATTTAATATTATACTATACTAATATACTATTTACTATAGCGCTCTTCTTTTACTAAAGGACAAAAAGAAAACCCATTTGCAAGCACACATCCAAAGGGTTATGCATGCAAACTGCTAAGAGCACAAGGCAAATCAAGAGAGCAAAGGAGGTATGCCAGCTTTCAGCGTCAACACTAGAAAACACACATTTAACATCTGGCTCATCACTTCAGGGAACCAACACTGGAAGGCTGATGGCACTAGAACTGGTTACGTGCCTGTTTTGTGTGGATTAAAACTTCATCCTTACAATCACATGTCACCAAAGATTTACGGGATGCTGAGACCTCACATGCAAGTGAGCAGATACCAGGCTTTTTATTCCCTCTTAAAGATTCCCTTAAATGCAGTGTTTTGCCTACTCAGTGTATCCCCAGCCACGTTCTCCCAAAAGGATGGGAGGCTGGAGGGAGACAGGCATTGCTCCAGGGATTCTGTCTCAGCTGTTTCTGAGTCCTGAGGGAGAACTTTAAGGCCATCCTTCCAGCCAGGAGTCCAAATGCTTCCCTACTGCCACATGCAATAGTTGCAGAACCATCAAACGTGAGAGAATGGAGAAGAGGAGGTTCAGTTGCAGCTGATGGTAAAACTGTGGTCAGGGAGTATATTTTGTCTCTCTGGGTCATAACATCTGTTTAGGTATGTGCATGAAGCCTCAGTGGGCACATATCATTTACAGCTGAGGAAGCAGATTTTAAGAGAGAGTTATGAGCCTGACCTGAGTTTCAGCATTTCAGATCACAAGTTTTTATTAATACCACTAAAATATTTTTATTTTTAAAATATACCATGTAGTTCCTATTCACACCACACTTTCCAGTTGTTTACTACCTGGCAGTTTTATGTCTGACTGAAGTTTAGGAATTGGTTTATATCTTGAAGCATCAGGACAAAAACAAATAATAGAGTAAGTTCAGGTATTATTGCTTCAGTACCATTATTACCCTCAAGCTCATCATTAGATAAGAGTAGCTCCCTTTTTATCAAGAGAGCAGAAAATGCTGCCTAGTCTACAACAGAAAGAACCACCACTCCCCTTCTTCCACCCCCAGTCTCAGCTGGATCTTTAGTAAATATCCTCAGGGAGAGACAACTAACACACCCCACAGGGCTTTTCCGAATATACTGTTCAGAAAAGCATGCTCTCTCACATTTCTCTCTCATATGCACACAGAGCTACAGCATTCCAATAGGCTTCTTGGTATGCCATGCTCTTTCAGGACATTATTTTACGTTTTAAAAAGAACCGCAGAAAAAAATTATAGAACAAAATTTTTCTACATGTGTGAGTTCCCATTTCTGCCCCCTCCTCTAATAAAAAAAAAGTCTCAAAAGAACTTCCCCCCTCCCTAAAATGTAATTAAATGCTTAAACCCACCACCCCCCCCACACAGAGGCACGTGCACACAGACAGCAAAAAACTTCCAGTTTCCTACTCTGCCTGTAAGACAGAGGCTTGGAAGAGGCATCTGTAACTCACTGTGCCGGTTGTCAGAGGTTTTTCACAGTATGTTGCTAATTACTCTGTATTCAGACATTCAGCTAAACAAGTGGAATACAGATTAGCACATTGTTTTTAAATCATGCAAAAGTATACCTTCTTCTCATAAAGAAAATCTAATTAGCAGTCTATACCTCTGCAAAGCATCCTCTTCTGTGAAATCAGAGACTATAGCATACACGAAAAACACTGTCCCACAGAAACGCATGACATACAGAAAGCTGTGCTATTTAAACAGCATCCACAACCGGCGCCCATGAGAGAACCCAGCAAACGCAGAGAGCTGATCTTGTGTCTCTCTGCACAGGTTACCCACCCGCCC